>NW_007729531.1:0-42079 GCF_000696425.1 Galeopterus variegatus | reverse complement strand
TAAATATATGAAATCATGAGTCAACTTAAAAATAAATCAAAAAGAAGAAATAAGAACCCCGAAACAATAAAACTTCTTAAAGAAAACATACGAGAAACACTTCAGGAAGTAGGACTGGACACAGACTTCATGAATGTGACTCCAAAAGTACTGGCAACTAAAGGAAAATTAAACAAATGGGATTAAATCAGCACGGGCAACCAAAGAAACATAGGAGAAACCCTTCAGCAAATAGGGCTGGGCACAGACTTCATGAATATGACCCCAAAAGCACGGGCAACCAAAGGAAAAATAAACAAATGGGACTATATCAAACTAAAAAGCTTCTGCACAGCAAAAGAAACAATTAACAGAATTAAAAGACAACCAACAGTGTGGGAGAAAATATTTGCAAAATATACATCTGTACGAAGGTTTAATATCCAGAATATACAAGGAACTCAAACAACTTTACAAGAAAAAAACAAGCAACCCAATTAAAAAATGGGCAAAGAGCTAAATAGGCATTTCTCTGAGGAAGATATACGAATGGCCAACAGTCATATGAAAAAATGCTCAACATTACTCAGCATTCAGGAAATGCAAATCAAAACCACACTGAGATACCATCTCACCCCAGTTAGGATGGCTAATATCCAAAAGACTCTGAACAATAAATGCTGTCGAGGTTGCGTAGGAAGTGGAACTCTCATACATTGTTGGTGGGACTGCAAAATGGTGCAGCCTCTATGGAAAATAGTATGGAGGTTCCTCAAACAATTGCAGATAGATCTACCATATGACCCAGCTATCCCACTGCTGGGAATATACCCAGAGGAATAGAAATCACCAAGTTGAAGGGATACCTGCTCCCCAATGTTCACTGCAGCACTCTTTACAATAGCTAAGAGTTGGATCCAGCCCAAATGTCCATCATCAGATGAGTGGATATGGAAAATGTGGTATATCTACACAATGGAATACTACTCTGCTATAAAAAAGAATGAAATACTGCCATTTGCAACAACATGGATGGACCTTGAGAGAATTATATTAAGTAAAACAAGTCAGGCACCGAAAGAGAAATACCACATGTTCTCACTTATTTGTGGGAGTTAAAAATAAATAAATAAATAGACACAAAAAAAAAATCGGGGGGGGGGGCGAGAAGTCATAACAATCACAATTCCTTGAAATTGATACAACAAGCAAACAGAAAGGACATTGTTGGGAGGGAGGGGGAGGGAGGTTTCGGTAATTGGCCACAATAATCAACCACATTGTATATCGACAAAATAAAATATTAAAAATATAAGTGCTAAGGAGTAAACTTAATTTTATAATACTTAAAATATTCTTCAGTATAACTAATCCTTAAAACTTCTAACTTTCAAATAACTATAGAATAAAAAATTAACATAGTTTATAAAGCAGAATAGAAAAAAAGGAAAGAAACCATAAAACATATTAATTTTTACTGATCATGATAGAATCCATGCCCCAAAATTATTTATTTAAATAACAATAAATTGCTTAAGCTTTCTTTGTAAAAGATCAAGGTTCTCAAATAAGGTTCAAAATATGTATTTAGTACAAGAAAAAACAACAATAAAAATTTATAGGAAATTTAAAAATGGGTAAAGTATGCCCAAAAAATATAAATACAAGGTAAGCAGTATATGAATATAATATTAACTATAGTAGGAATCAAGATTTAAATTGTTAAGTTTTTTAAATATTTGATTTAAAGAAGTCATGTTCTGTTTTTACAAAGTTCAATTTATAGTCCTTATACACAATTAATGAACCTTTTACTTAGTAAATAACATAGCATCCTAATATATACAAATTGTCTTTGATTTTAAGATGTTGAACTTTAATAAAATCCACATATTTTCATACACTGAAGTCCAATCTACCTTCTTTACTTTGAGCTTTCATATAGTAGCTCTCTAATGATACTTTCAAACTATCCGAAAGTGACATTGCTTGCCAGCCAGTGTTACAAAGATTCTAGTCTTTGCCAACACAGATAGCATCAGTGCTGATAAATGAGCACTTGTAATGTTCCGGGTTTTGGTAGAAAAGAGACAGCCCTCTTAGCACTTGTAGCATTTTTAAATTACATTACCAGTATCCCATGTGAACTATAAAGGAGCCATGCAAATAAAGAGTAGCAGCACACAAAAAAAATTATATTTTAGTCCATAGATTGTTGAAATGCTGATTTTTTTTAAACTTAGTAAATCAAAAATTTGCTAAATGATGAATAAGTTTGGGTTGTGGGAAAAACTGCATCAAGAGCTTATGCTTAAATTAAATATATATATATATTTACAGAAGTAGTCATTTGTAAAATACACAATTGATCTGCACTGTAAGTGGCCAGATATGTTCAACATATTACGCTTCATTGGTTCTGCTACCTACAGGAGGCTTAAACTTCCTAGCAGTATGAGTGATCTCAGACAGGCTGTGTGAGTTGCCGTGGTCAATGAAAGGAGGGCAAAAATGACTGTGTCACTTCTTGGCAGACATTTTAATAGCCAGCATATGCTTTAACAATTTCTTTTCTACCTCAGCTGTGGTTACTGCCAACATCCAGACAGTAAGTAGCTGATACATTAATCTGGATCCCAGAGTGAGGGCTATGATGAAACTGAGCAGAACCCCCAGCTAGTCCATATATGCATATAGCATGGTCAAAAAGTAAATTTTTGTTGTTTTAAATGTGTCAATATAGCATAGTGCAGTGGATTGAATGTCCCCTCGAAACTCATCAAAGCTTGAATTGTGTCCCCCAAGTTTTATGTATTAGAAAGTTGGTGCTCACTGTGACTGTTAAGAGGGTGGGAGATCCTATTACGGTAATTGAAAGATGGGGCCTTGAAGAGGTGATTAGATTGCAGGACTGTGCTGTAGTGAATGGATTAATAATGGTGGTTATGAGCGTGGTTCTGAGGGCTTTTTAAGAAGAGCACTAAGTGGTTATTCTCTGCTCTATCTGCTCCACCATTTTTCCAATGTGATACTCTGCCATCGCTATCACCAATACTAAGACCTTCACCAGATGTGTTCCCTAAACTCTGCACTTCCCAGCCTTCAAAACTGTAAGCAATAAATCTCATTTTCTTGGTAAATCACCTAGTTTTAGGCATTTTGTTATAAGCACTGGAAGCAGACCATTATACATAGCCTCTATTTTTAACAACAAACCAAATATGGAAATCTGACCCCCAGTTCAGATTATTGCAAATGACTGACCCTTTGGGGCATTCCAAATTATTCTGAATGAAAGCCAAATGCACTCCAAATTGTTCACAGTTTTAATTGACATGCCACTACTTATAGTGGTTTTGACCTTTGAGGGAGCCCTAGAAAGCCTTCAGAAGCATTAGGGGAAATATGCACATTTAATTCTTATGTTTCACTTGGCCTGTGGTTTAAAAAATTAGAATTTGCTGTGCCCAGAATGTAAATTCACTTTAAATTATTCTATTGAGCCTTCCTTAGATTTTTATCTTTAAAAAAAAAACACTCCAGTTTTTAAAATTTCACTTTTATTCTTAATTACTTATTTGACCTGCCACAATTAAAATTTAATATAATCTGGAAAGACAATGATCTCTTGTTTTTCTTTATATCTACCTTTGGTGTTAAAAGTCATTCCACCTGGAAGCTCTCCAAAAAGAAAAAGATGTGCTTTTTGTTAAAAGGTTAAGTGTCCAAATGGTAAAATAACTAGGTGCTCATATCTTATAGGATCCAAACAAGGTGGCTATTCTAACCAGCTGCATCATATACCAGCCTGATAGATACTATGGAACTTGGATTTCCTATGTGACTCAGTGTTTCTTTGTCTCACTCTATAAGATTTTCAAATAATATTCTCTTCCATTCCATTCTCACAACAAAGTTCTGAAATGGTTATCATATATATTTTTATTACATTTTTGCCATTAAAGAAAAATGTGACAAAGAAAGATAAGATTTCTTGGCCAAGAACACAGAGGCATAAAATTTAACACCGAGGCATAAAGAATCAACACTATATTTGATTTCTAGCCTGGCTCTTACATCTTACACCACCTTTATATTTTACATCTCTTCTCATTTGAGTATCTAATTTGTGTTTTGAAATTTTTCATACTTACTGGATAACAGCCAAACTCGCACTTCATTTTCTTATATGCCCTAACTACGCATCTAAGATAGGGTTATTTGAATAATAAAAAAGGAATGTTTTTGAGAACACGTGGGAAATACTTAGCAATCCAAGCATCACTTTAAGTATGAGTCACATACTCTTCGTTCTTTCTAGAAGTAAAACCTTCCCAAAATGTAATAGTCTTCATATCTACCTGATTTCAATCTACTTCATATTCCTATAACCACATTTAAGAAATCTGGTTTTTTTGATATAGTCATCAAAACACCTACATTTTTTTTTTTTTTTTTTTTTTGCTCTCTTACCTTTACGCCTCTCCATCAAGTTAATAGGTACCTTGAACTTTTAAGCTTCAGTGGCAGAACCAAAACCTGAGCTTTTTCCCCTAAATTATTTTATCTAATTAAAATGAGATTACGTCAAACTAAAAAGCTTCTGCACAGCAAAAGAAATAATTAACAGAGTGAAAAGACAACCTACAGAATAGAAAAAAAATTACAAACCATGCATCCTACAACAGATTAGTATCCAGAATGTACAAGTCAAACAACTTCACAGTAAAAAAAACAAAAAGTAACCCAATTAAAAAGTGGGCAAAGGAGCTGATAGGCATTTCTCAAAG
Source organism: Galeopterus variegatus (assembly GCF_000696425.1). Taxonomy (NCBI): domain Eukaryota; kingdom Metazoa; phylum Chordata; class Mammalia; order Dermoptera; family Cynocephalidae; genus Galeopterus; species Galeopterus variegatus. The sequence goes on along the minus strand of NW_007729531.1, from coordinate 37,310 downwards.
GAAGACAGCCAAATGGCCAACAGACACATGAAAAAATGTTCAACATCACTTAGCATCAGGAAAATGCAAAGCAAAGCTGCACTGAGATATCATCCCACTTCAGACTGGCTATTATCCAAAAGACAGAGAATAACAAATGCTGGAGAGTATGCAGAGAAAGGGGAACCCTCCTACACTGTTGGTGGGACTATAAAATAGTGCAGCCACTATGAAAAACAGTATGGAGGTTTCTCAAACAAATACAGATAAAACTGCCATATGATCCAGCAATCCCACTGCTGAGTGTATACCCAAAGGCATGGAAATCATCACGTCCAAAAGGATCTAAAAAAAATTAACAAATACATAAAAAAATGAAAGAAAGAACCATCACAATAATATGTTAAACTTTCAGGAGAGAAGAGAATTGAAGTTACCAGAGGCAGGAGAGGGGGAGGGTGGTTAGTAAGAAATTGGTAAAGGGCCACAAAAAATGATTACATTGTATAATGTTGAGTATACTTATTATTGTAATTTGAGCATCACATATTGCATACAGGCATTGATATTTAATGCAGTACCCCACAGGTATGTACAATAATGTTTCAGTTAAAAAAAAAAAACAACTTTTATTTGGCCATATTCTCTTAACGTGAACTTTGCCTTGAGGCACAATAGTTCACTGAGGGTAATTAACAATAGGTATGGAAAATGTACCCTTAATTTGATCTTTGACATAGGGCTGAATTTTTATAAAGCAAGGTCACTCAGTTTTCTCAAGTGTTTCTTATTCTCTCTTACTGTTAAGGTTTAAGAAGTAGTTGCTTTTTTCAAGCCTCTTAAAGCCTTAGATTTCTGATTGTCCTATATCCTTTTCATCACTACTTGCAAATCCATCAATTCTTTCTAAAATCATCTCTTTCTTATGATACCATGTTAAGCACAGCCAATAACAAACAAGATGAACTAACAGTCTTCTGTTTTTAAATCTTTCCTACCCAAGGGAAGACTGTATGACCTGCCTCCCATATTGCCAGACATAACTATTTTACCATAAGATTTGCCACTCAGGAACATGCATCCACAGCTGTCAAACTTCGGATACATGCGGTCTCCTGGTGCACTAATGACCTGTGTTTTCATTTTTTTGTTCTGTTGTAACAGCATCCAAATTCTGTTAGTCTATTGGGGTGACTTTTTCTTTCTTTTTTTTCTTTTTTTGTTTCTTCCCACTACTGAAACTTTATTTTTTTATTGAAACAATTGATTATACAACCTGTGCTGAATATCAATACCTGTGTACAATATGTGATAATCAATATCAGGATAATCACTGTATTCATCATTACAAAATGTAATCACTCTTTGTGTCCATTAGCCAATTTCTCAATAACCCCCCTCCCCTTTTCCCACCTCTAGTAACCACAGTTCTGTTCTCTCCTATTGAAAGTTCAACATGTTATTGAGATTGTTGTTTCTCTTTTTCTTTCTTTTTACCTCGCACTTATGAGTGAGGACATGCAGTATTTCTCTTTCTGTGCCTGGCCTATTTCACTCAATGTAATTTTCTTTAAGTTCCTCTGTGTTGCTGCAAATGGCAGAATTTCATTCTTTTTAATGGCAGAGTAGTATTCCATAGTGTGTATATATACCATAGTTTCCTAACCCAGTCCTCTGTCAACGGACATTTAGGTTGGTTCCATGTCTTGGCTATTGTAAATAGAGCTGCAATGAACATGGAAGTGCATGTGTCCCTTTGGACACGATGATTTCCATTCCTTTGGGTGTACACCCAGCAGTGGGATTGCTGGATCATATGGCAGTTCCATCTGCAGCTGTTTGAGAAACCTCCATACTGTTTTCCATAGTGGCTGTACTATTTTACAGTCCCACCAGCAGTGTAGGAGGGTTCCCCTTTCTCTGTATCCTCACCAGCATTTGCTATTCCCTTTTTTGTAATATCCAGTCTAACTGGGGTAAGATGAGATCTCAGTGTGGTTTTGATTTGCGTTTCCCTGATGATTAGTGATTCTCCACATTTTTCCATGTACCACAAGTCCATCTGTGTGTCTTCCTTTGAGAAACGCCCATTCACTTCTTTTCCTATTTTTTAATTGGGTTATTTTTTTTTACTAAGTTGTTTGAATTCCTTGTGTATTCTGGATATTAATTCCTTGTCAAATGTAGAGTTCGCAAATATTTTCTCCCATTCTGTGAGTTCTCTTTTCACCCTGTTTATTGTTTCCTTCACTGCGCAGAAGCTTTCTAGTTTTGTATGATCCCATTTGTTTATTTTTCCATTTGTGCCTGTGCTTTTCAGGCCTTACTCATAAAGTCTTTGCCCAGTCCTACTTTCTGAAGTGTTTCCTGTATGTTTTCTTCTAGGAGTGTTATAGTATCAGGTCTTATATTTAAATCTTTAATTCATTTTGAATTGATTTTGGTATATGGTGAGAGGTACGGGTCTAGTTTCATTCTTCTACATATGGATATCCAGTTTTCCCAGCACCATTTATTGAAGAGGTTTTTTCCCAATGTATATTCTTGGTGCCTTTGTCAAAGGTCAGTAGGCTGTAAGTTCATGGATTGATTTCTGGGTTGTCTATTCTGTTCCATTGGTCCAAGTGTCTATTTTAATGTCAGTACCATACTGTTTTAGTTATTATATAGCTTTGTAGTATAATTTGAAATCGGGTAGAATAATGCCTCTGGGTCTTTTGTTGTTCCATATGAATGTTAGGATTGTTTTTTTCTATTTCTATGACTAATGTTATTAGTATTTTGATGGGGATTGCATTGACTCTATAGATTGCTTTCGGTAGAATGAACATTTTCACAAAGTTAATTCTTCCAATCTATGATCACAGAATGTCTTTCCACCTTTTTGTGTCCTCTTTAATTTCTTTCAGCAGTGATTTGTAGTTCTCGTTGTAGAGATCTTTCACCTCTTTTGTTATATATATTCCTAAGTATTTTATTTTTTTGTTGACTATTGTAAATGAGCTTGTTTCTTGATTTCTTTTTCTGCTAGTTTCTTGCTGAAGTAGAAAAGTGCTAATGAGGTTCTCAATTATCATTGCATTGGGTCTATCTCTCATTAGGTCTAATAGTGTTTGCTTTGTATATCTGGGTCTTCCAATGTTGGGTGCATATATATTTATGATTGTTATATCCTCTTCCTGGATATGTCCCTTTATCATTATATAATGATCTTCTTTGTCTCCTTTATAGTTCCAGTTTAAAGTCTATTTTATTCAATATAAGAATAGATACTCCTGGTCATTTTTGGTTTTCATTTCTGTGGTATATCTTTTTCCATCCCTTTGCTATTAGTCTATATGAGTCTCTATAGGTAAGCTGAGTTTCTTGCAGGCAGTATATAGTCAGGTCTATTTTTTTAATCCATTCAGCCAGTCTATGTCTTTTGAGTGGGGAATTCAATCCATTTACATTTAGGGTTGTTACTGAAAGGCACTGTCTTATCCCTGACATTTTATTGATTTTCATATGGTTGTTTTAAATATCTTTTGTCCCTTTCTTTACCTTTTATTGTTTGTCTTTGCTGTTCATCGGTTTTTTGAGGTAATAAGACATAGTTTCTTTCTCTTTCTCATTTACATATCTGCTCTACCAGTGGGTTTTGTTCTTTCTAGTGTATTCATGGTGGTGATTATAGCTTTTTGGATTCCATATGCTGAACTCCCTTAAGGATTTCTTGTATGGCTGGTTGTGTGGAGATAAACTCCCATAGTTTTTGTTTGTCTGGGAAATACACTTTTTTCTTTCATTTCTAAAGGGTAGCTTTACTGGGTATGGCATTCTCGGCTGGCAATTTTTTTTTTTTTCAGTACTTCAAATATATCACCCCATTCTCTTCTGGCCTGCAAGGTTTCTGCTGAGAAATCTGCTGTTAGTCTGATGGGAACTCCCTTATAGGTAACTTGATGCTTTCCTCTTGCTGTTTTTAGTATTTCTCTTTATCCTTAACTTCTGATATTTTTACTATAATATGTCTCTGAGAAGACCTCTTTGGATTGAATCTGTTTGGGGATCTTTGAGCCTCTTGGATCCAGAAGTCAATATCTCTCCCAATACCAGGGAATTTTTCCACTATTATTTCACTGAATAGGTTTTCAATGCCTGTTCCTTTCTTCTCCCGTTCTGGAACATCTGTGATTCAGATGTTTGTGCACTAAAGATTGTCTTATAGCTCTCATAGATTTTCTATAATTTTTTTAAAATACGTTTTTCTTTTATTTATTTTCTTTGTTTTTATTTTATTTTGTTTTTGTATTCCTGGGTTATTTCGAATAGACTATCTTTCAGATCAGAAATTCTTTCTTCTGTTTACTCTAGCCTGCTGCTTAAGCTCTTGGTTGTGTTTTTTATTTCCTTGAATGAATCCTTTAGTTCCAGGAGTTCTGCTACATTTGTTTTTAAGGTATCTATCTCTCTGTATATTCCTCCATATCCTGTATAGTTTTTCTCATTCCATTGTGCATCTAACTGAGTCTTCTTGTATCTCATTGAGTTTCCTTCCGATTGCTGTTCAAACTTCCCTTTCAGTCATTTCAATCGTTTCCTGCTGTATGGCCCCTACTTGAGAATTACTATATCCCTTTGGTAGTATCACATTTATTTCTTTTTTTCATATTTCTAGTATTCCTACATTGATATCTGGTCATCTGATGGAGCAGTTGCTTCTTCTATTACTATGGAGTGGCTTTTGAGGAGTGACACTCCCTCCTGTGGATATGTGTTATATTGACCATTGTGTAGGTTATTTTAGTTTTGGTTCCAGGTAGACTCAGTTGTATAGAGTGGTCTCTGGGTAGTTACTTGGCTGTATTCAACATCAGAGTTGTCTGTGAGTGTTTCTGTGGTGTAGGCACTGGGGCAGTCAGTGATTCCTTGCTGAAGTGAGTGACACTGTGTTGGGTCACTGAGGACTTGGGTTAGATCTTGAATTATTGGGAGAAGCACCTAGATGCCCTGTTGCTCCTTGGCTAAAGTGAGTGACCCTGGGTGGGTTTGCCAGCACCCTGATTAGTGCCTCTTGAACCTGAAAGGTGCATTGGGGTATACTGAAGCTCCTCAGCTTGAATGGGTGAACCTGGGCAGGGTTTCTATTTCCTGTGTCCTTGCTTCTCCTGGTTGGGGGATAGGTTGGAGGTGGCTGGGTATTTTCTTATGTATTCTATTTAGCCATCCTGAATTTCTGCATTCAGTGGTGACTTCATGCATATCCCTCCCTGGGTCAATGTAGTCGTGTGGGCTATGCAAATAGTTCCCACCCCTGCGTGCACAACCATAGGGGCAGCATAATTTCCCTTGCAGGTTGGTCCACTGGGTCATAGCTCTGTGCTCACTCACCTCTTTACAGTGGCTCCATTTGTGAGCCTCCCTGTGTCAATGAAGTTGTGTGCTCTCTTCAAGTAGTTCCCACCACCAGGTGCACACTCGCAGGGGCAATGTAATTTCTCCTGTGGGTTGGGCCACCAGGTCAGGGGACAGCACTTCCTCACCTCTTTCAGGTGGCTCCATGTGTGTACCTCCCCAAGTCAATGCAGTCACATAATCTCCATGAATACTTCCCACCACCAGGTGCACAGGGCTGTGCTCGCTCACCTCTTTCCTTTCTTTTCTCCTGCTTGGTAAAACAGAGGAAAAGCTGGATCTGGGTGAAGTGGAGCTGGTGGCACCTGGAGTGGGCATCAGCAGGCAGCAGGATGGACTGCTATGTGGAGACACAGGCAGCACCCTGGGGACAGTGGAAGCAGTGGCAGGAGCCTCATGGTGGGAACTGCAGTGGCTGTGGTGGGGAGCAGGATGAACTTAGGAGTGGTGTTTTCTTAATGAACTGTAATAGCTCTTAATAGTTTGAAATATGAACTTACTTCAAAAAATTTATGGAAAAATGAACTTTAGCTATAGAGTAGAATTTAAAAAACATATGAATCTTTCTGTGAACTTTTTGAAGACCTCCTTGTATTTAGTGGATTACCCTTTTTACTTTTTAATGATGTGTTTTGATAAAAAGAAGCTTTCGATATCAGTGTAGACCGACTTACCAATCTTTTCCTTTATGGTTACTGCTACCAATGTCTTATTTTAGAAATCTTTGCCTCATCAAACCATAAAAATATTCCCCTATTATTTCTAGAAAACTTACAAGGGGTCTTTAAAAAGTTCATGGAAAGATTAGTATTACATCTTATCTTTTAATTCTATTTTTCTAAGAAATTTTTGAGATACCTTTGTATATGCTTACCTTTTAACTTGAATATATAGTCTAATTGGATGTATGTGTGTGTGTGAGTGCATGTGTGTTTTAACTTTATAACTGTGGACATGGCATGTGGTAGAGTGAATATTCACTTTTTTCCACATGGATATCCAATTAATCCATCATCACTTATTTAAAGACCCCCTTTTCACCAATTTTCTGTGCTGCTACCTTAATCATAAATTAAGTTTAGATATTTGCATGGGTCCATTTACAAACTTTCATTCCATTCCTCTCTCTATCCCTATGGCCTATGAAAATCCTCACTTTCTATTTACTATATCTTTATAGTAATTCTTGATATATCTGTTATATTAAGTTTTCCTTGGTTCCCAGCATTCAAGAATGTCAGCTATTCAGACTTTTGAACTTCCATATAAATTACAGAATTCACTTGTTAATTATAAAGTAAAATAATCTGCTTGTAAATATAAAGACTCAAGTAAAACTATGGGTTGATTTGTGAGAAAGAACGTTTTTACATTATTTGGTGTTCCAATTCATGAGTGTGACATATCCCTCCATTTACTTTCCTTCATTCTTTCAAAAATGTTTTATTTTTCTCTGGGTAGAAATCCTAACATCTTTTGTTATAAAGAGCTTGGTAAGTACCAGGCTTATGCAGATATTTTAATTCAGCCCATACCTCCTACTTGACCATGCTTTGACACATGTCCTCTGCACAGCTATTAATATCTAACTTTCTACTGAATTCGGCAAATGCCCCTAGAATAAACATAGATTCAGCCAACTTTTTTCCACCACTCACTTCATTGTTTTCTTTTCAGAAAATTTTTCCTACTTTCCTTCAAGCTAAGATATGCCATTACAATTGTGTTAGGCTTTCAACAAGATGGCCTAGATTTAATTTTTTAAAAATCAAGAGGATTTTCAGCTATCTAATCTACCATAGTGCCAAGAGTTAAAGTCATTGGAAATACCTTTGCCTTCCATTATGTATCTTTGTATACTATTTGATTTTTGTTTTGTCTTATATTTGAATTCCTTTAAGAAAAAGCATTCCAAAAAGTCAATACTTAGATAGCCATGTTTGATTCCCTAAATAACCACTTATAGATGCAGAAGCTTAGATTTCTATGTCTATTCTAGAATACAAGTTTCAGTTTTCCTATACAGCAGTTCCCCTTATTGGAGATTTCACCTTCTGTGGTTTCAGTTACCTGTGCTCAACTGTGGTCTGAAAATATTACATGGAAAATTCCAGAAATAAACAACTCATCAGTTTTAAATTTCACACCATTTAAATAGTGTGATGAAATTTTACACCATCCCACTCTGTCCCACCCAGGACATGAATCATCCCTTTGTCCAGTGTATCCACGCTGTATTTACTACCTGCCTGTTAATCACCTAGTAGCTCTCTGGGTTATGAGATTTAAAAAACATAGTATATATGGTTTTGGTACTATTCAGTTTCAGATATCCCCTTGGGGTCTTGGAAGAGATTCACTGAGGATAAAGAGAAACTATTGTATTGATCCTTTTTGTTATGCTATGCTTAAACCCTTCTATATAGAAGCTTTTATATACCAGCAATGTTTAGTGCACTTTTAATGTATTTTAGCCAATAGACTATTATAAATAACATGATTCTAGAAATTGAAGTATTATTGGCTGAATGTTTGTGTCCTCCAAATTTCATATGTTGAAGCCCTAATCCCCAATTTGATGATATTTGGAGGTGGGGACTTTGGGAGGTAATTAGGTTGTGAGGTGGAGCTCTCACACATGGGATTAGTGATCTTATGAGAGACACAAGAGAGATGATCTCTGTCTCTCTGCCATGGGAGAACACAATGAGAAGACAGCTGTCTGCAAACCAGGAAGAGGGCCCTGACCAGACACAGAATCTTCTGGTGCTTTGATCTCTGACTGACCAAGTTCTATAACTATGAGAAATAAACATTTACTGTTCAAACCACCTGTCTATGGTATTTTTGTTATAGCAACCTGAGCTAACTAAGACACTGAAGGTAGAGTTAGTGATTGCTTACTAGAAATTCACTAATGAATGTATTCAAACCTAAAGGTAACTGCTTTAAAACTCTGTTTCTCTATTCACTCAACACTGTGTCTTGAAAAAAAAAAATCTTATAAACACATGCTCAGATGTGCCTATGTTATAATATCAATATAATACCCATGGCTTTACATGTCAACACCATCAACACTGTGACTGTGATTTACTTAGGTTCTCATTTTTTAGTATTATACATAAATATGCTGAATTATGCATAAAAAGTTAAATGCACTTTTTTTTTTTCCTTTTTGTCTTTTTTTTTACTGACTGGTAACGGGACCGCAACCCTCGGTGTCGCGCCCGCACCGGGGACCGGCAACGGGATTGCAACCCTCGGTGTTGCGCCCACACCGCGCTCAGCCAGTGAGCGGGAACCGGTCTCCACATGGGATCGCCGCCGCGCTCCCAAGCGACGCACTCTCCAGTGCGCCACCGGGCCAGCCCTTAAATGCACTTTTTAATCTGCCAGTTTGTAACTCCTGATTTCTTTGAACTGAATTAAACAGAAGTACTTCAGAAGCTGTGACAGACACCACAATCAATATTTAGACACTATCCAGTTCCTATCAGGCACTGTTGTTGCATTAACAGGCAACTTCATTAAAGGCTTTGAAAATAAAGTATCTGGGCTCAAACTTGCCAAGAAACCTGCTCTAGGACTCAGCAATAATAACTGAAAGGGAGTTATCATGCAAATAGATGGTTGTTGAATAAAAAAAGCGTAATGTCATTTATCTGTATAAAAACTGACACAAGGTTGAATGAGAGGGCAGAATTATGTAACTGAGTTCAAAATAAATAATTGAAATTCACATCATCTTTTAAAAATACCATCTGAGTTTCGCTGTCATACACCCTTTCCATCCAATCTTGAATTTTTTTTCCAAACTCTCCATTAAATCTTCACTGAGTACTTGAGACAGTCTTTGAACTCATATTGATTTAATTCTAACAGAGATGACTTTATTATCTCTTTAAACCTTTAGTGGAATAATCTTCTATCCAAAAAAATACACAAATACCTCTGGAAACTCTGTATAATACAGAAATATAATTCTTTTCAAGTATCTTTCTTGATAGACTATAAAATATTTAGTGAATCACTGGTATATTTAAATATTTGAATCTCCAAGTATCACCATGAAAGAAGATACTTAGCACTAGAATAAGCATTTATTAGGAAAGCATGCTAAAAAATATGAGAGAGTCACATATTCTAATTCTATTGAAACTTGTTTCAAGTCATTTACCTAAAGTCAGAAGAAAACATTTGCTTTAATAAAAGAACATCCTATTCTTGTTTCCATGTTTTCAAATAGTTAGTTTGGATGGATGACCTGCTTTTCATTCTGTTTCAGTTATAAGTGGAGGAACTCTTATTTTAGAATGGTTAAATAACTAGTTTTGTTTTAAACAGGTTCAAAAATACTTGAAACTGGCAAATTCAAAAGGTAAGTTGAAATAATGTTAAATTCTTAAAATATCTTTAAATATCAGATACATTAATCCATTATGGCAGGAGAAAAATTGGGAGAGGGAAGAGAAGGGAAGAGAGAAAGGAAAGAAGGGAGTGAAGGAAGGAGGGGAGGGGGGAAGAAAAAGAAGATAGAAAAAGGAGAAAGGCTGGGGGATGCAGAGAGGATAGAAGGGAGACGATAGGAGCTGGGCAGCTCGCTGGAGTGACCTGAGCACCATCTACTAAAGAGGCAAATCTGCTTTCACCACGTCATTGACTCTGGTGTACATCAAACAAAAAACTTAGTCTTTCTAGCGTAACACTTAAAGTCCTGTATTATCTGACTCCTGTCTACTTACTAGCCTCAACTCTTGGCACTCTCCAGGGTAAACCCTGAACTCAAGCCACACCAAACGACCTGCACTTGGGGACTGTACCCACCTTTCTCAGACTTCTGGGCACATGCTAACTTTTACTTCCCTTTTCCTCTCTCTCTACCTCTTCATTTTCCATACTCCCTTCTGTAATCTTCTAGTCCTTCAATTATTCTCCAGTATCCCTTTTAGTCTTGACTTCTTTGGAGGGTGGTCCTTGATCTGTCTCCCTATCTAGAGAATGTTGTATCCCTGTTCAGTGTTCACTTGGCAACTTGTGCAAATCTTTGTTCCGGCACTTAACACTTGCACTGTGATGTACACAGATATGAGCTTCATGAGTACTGGGATTAAATCTTCCCCATCAATGAGAATGGATATACTTCTATATTCTTATGAATTAACCGATGTTTATTGTTATCAGAATTAGTAGGTGTTAATTATTGTGAGAGTGAATAAATGAGCAAGCCTAATTATGAATTTCTTTTTTAAAATGTCATATATAAAAAATAATGCAATTTATTTATATTGATCAAATTTGCTCGATAATTTCCAACACTTTCTTACAGATTGTTGATTATAGACCCAGACTAACATTTAATGAATGAAAAATGAACTTTTCATGAAGGAGCAAGAATGCTGTGAATAAGAAGTCTACAGAGAGTTCACAAAGTTCAAAAATATGCCAATTCTCTACTAAATAAGGTCTGTGGAGCTCAGGGTGTTGCTGCTGAGCTTGCAGGAGCATTTGGTAATTAATCTGAGCTTTGGGGAATTATAAATGTTGGCAAACACATTTTAAATTTTAAATCTGTTGTTTGAAGAGCCATTTCCAAGTACAGGTCATTCTGTAGAAAAAAAAAAATGTTTGAGCGTAACTCTTGCTATTTATTTTGTTAAATTAGGACAACAAATATTGGTGAAAATACAGTTTGATTTCAAATAAAGCTTAAGAGTCCCACTGAATACAAGGTGAGATCTTTCTGCATAATGATTTGATTATGCATGAATTAGCTAGTGGCTATAATGTATAACATAACTTAATTTTTTTTTATATTGGATATTACTTGGTTTTGTAATATTAACCAGGGACTCAAAGTAAGCAAAGGGTTTTTTTGTCACCATCTGTCTTAGAAAAATGCAAGCCTATCTTTAGATGTTGACTGGGCAGCTATATAACCCTTCCTACAGCTTATGATCAAATATAACCAAAACAAACAGCTACAGGGCAGAAAGCAATGTACAAAATATACACCATATGTAAGTGAGTTAAAATACATTCTGCTGGGCACTTCAAAACCAGCAAGTTGGAAAATTCCTGAAGGAATTTCAGAGAAGCACAGCAAAAAGGACTTTGGGAAGAATGAGTGGTTTATGAATTAAATTAAGTACTTAAATATACATACCTTGGGTAAAGAACCTCTAATATTTTGATAACCAATTACAAATACTTAGAAGCATAAACATCAGCAAGAAAAAAATTGTTATAGTCATAAAATATAAACCATTTAAAGATAAAAGAACCAAATTTAGCAAAGGCTAGGAAAAGTTGGACCAAATAAACTTGCAATAAAACTTGAAAAAAAAAAAAAAAAGAAACCTCTGGAGAGTATAATAGTGTAAATCAAATGCTAGAAAGATCAATACAAAATTCTAATTCAACATAGAATAGAAAAATTATAGTTGCTTATCTTTGGAAGGGTCTTCAGAAGTTATCACGTCAATGTCATACTCAATGCCTAAAATGTTTGCAAACAGCTGAAAACCTCCAAAGATAAAAAGATAATCTACAAATTGCACTCATATTGGGAAGGGGAGGTCTCTAATTACTGTTACCATTAATCTATTGGTAACAATAATATTTTTAAATAGACATATAAATAAATGGTTACAATTCAATGAGAAAACTCCTACTTGCACTTCAGGACACAGGACTTTTTCCCCAGAGCCATTACATTAAATTACTCAGTATCTGCCAAAAACTCACATGGAAAAGGTTAAATGCCCTTCGTCTCTTCACAAACAGCCCTGTGCTTATTTCTATCATGGCACTTTCCATACTGTTCTGTAATTTTTTGATTGTCTTATTAGTGTGCCCCTCTCAATTTAAGTTATTTGAACACTGTGTTTTCATCTTTTTAAGCATAGTAACTGACAAAAGCCTGGTAAACCATTGGATAATCAATAAGTGTTTATTTAGACCACAAATGTACTGAGAGTTTTGAAAAGCTGAGTTCACTGGAAATTACAATATTCAGGAAAAGTCTTAAGAAAATACTAGAACTTGCACAGATTCATAGGCAAAAAGTACATTTCAAATTTTTCAAAGTGAATGAGACAGGCATTCCATATGTAATAATTTTTTTAAAAATCAGATGTCTCTGAATTTTTTGTGGGATTATCAATTTTTAGCTACTATTAGCATGAATAACTGGCTAACTTTACAGACTTCACTAATCTTTAAATGATTATATAAGTATAAAAAATACTTTTCTGAGGATTTAAAATAATTCACTTTCCCTAACTATTTATAAGACAGTGAGCACATTTATAAATGGAGGTTTGACAGGATATATTCCTTTCTTATTTCCCATTAAAGATATGAATAAGAAAGATTAGATTAAGACAGATAGCTAACAAAAAAAGAAAGCCCACCTGAAACCTCATCTGCATACCTATTATGGGTCCCAGGTGTCAGATTTGCTCAATCCTAAACTTCCAAGAAACATTCCTCTAGGTTGGCAGGAGTCTACCTGTACCTTGATTCCTTGTGTACATTTTTTGAATTCAACACATTCTCCACAATTCCCCACTGAGAATAAAGAAATAAATGTTGCAATTGTATATTACAATGGTAGAATGCATGTTGAGGAGTATATTAAGAAGAAAATTATATAAATCATGTCAGGTAGAGCAGAGATTAAGGAAACTAGGGGAATAATTTTATCAATGATTGAAAATCAGCATGTTGCATGTTTGGGGTCAGTATAAGAAAGAAACTTCTAACTATTAGAGCTGTTCAAAATGAAACAGTTTCAGAAAGTTATGAACTCCAGTGACTGGAAGTGCTCAAGCAGAAGCTAAATGACCATCTGTCAGGGATGTTGCAGAAAGGAGACTTTCATTGAGTGGGAGGCTACACTAAATTATCTCTAAGGCTATTTCTAACTCATGAGATTCCATAATTCAATGAAGTAGAGCTTGAGGAAAACCCCAAAGAACTATTAAATAACTCTGTGTACTGTGTGTATATATATATCAGCAGTTAATTTTAAACCCACCATTACTTCATCTGAGCATTTAATTTGTCTCAAAAGTTTGAACAAAATGGCAATAAAAAAGGAAACAGAAAAATCCCTTTCCTATATGAATGATATACTTTAAATGGTTTGCAAATTGTACTTTTCAGATCTCTAGAGAGAAGAGAACTCTGTGGAGCCTCTTTAGAGGCAGGAAGAATTGGTGGGCGAAGAGGGGAAGGTGAGCTGGTAAGGTTTTGGATAACCAAGATCTACTACAACCACAGCACCTCAGCCTTTATGTCTTTATATATTTAAGTTTTAAGTAACACATATTATCTGAATAAGACAATTCATGGTTTAAGAATTTTGATCATTACTACAATAGTTCATTTAAGAATAACATGATATCTGGTTAAATCAGTATTTTTTAAATAACAGCAAATAACAGATTGCAAATCCATTGTGAAAGTTGTAGAAAAAAAATAGTTCTGCCTCAAGGACAAGTAATTTTAATATGCTATTTGAGTTACTGTTTCAAAAATCAACATTTTGGTCCATGAGAATGCATGGACCACAGGCATTTGAGGGTATCAACAATTGTGTATTTTGCTCATTGATGTATTTCCTGAAGCTAGAACAATGCTTGGTACAGAGTCAGTGATTGTTAGAAGTTTATTAGACTAACAAATTGAACTTTTTTTTCTAATTTAGGTAATTTTTAACATATTATATTGAGAGTTCTGCTTTTGGTTAGGATGTAGTAGTCCACAAAAGATCATTACTTCTGCTTTAATTCTGAGAGATGATGAATAAAACAAAATATTACACATTTCTTTAAGGCCACTGAAGAGTTATAGAGAGATTTAGCACTTCTAGGGCAATAGTGGCCATTTTTAAGACTAGAGTATTAGCTAATTCTGAGTGTGGAGTATGCATAAAGCAAAATCTGAGTGTGCATCCAGAAGGAGTTAGTCATTTTAAGCAGAAAAAAATTTTCTGGTGAAAGACAGAAATAGCAAAATTTGAATAGCCCTGTATTTTCTGATATGATGGGTAGGAATCTGAAGGAATCCCAAACACACAGTTTGTCCTCCTCATCCACTAATTTTACCCTAATTGATATTGCAGGATACCAAGAGAAGAGCTGGACGGAGGCAGATATTATAGCCTAATTGGTGCAAGTGGAAGCAGCTCTTTTTAATATTAAAGATTGGGAACAAGTTGGTCGTTGGCTATGTAATCCTGTAGGTCCAGTTACAGTCCAACATCTGACTATGTGGAATTTATGATATGTTATTAGGCCAAGGCAATTTTTCCACTCCTAATTTACAAGCCCAACTTCCTCCACAAGCTTTTCCCCAGATTTCTCAAGCCACAATATGGGCTTGGGCGCGTATGCCTGATACAGGAACCACTACTGGGTCTTTTGCCACCATTAAACAAGGAGCATTAGAGCCATACATGGATTTTGTTAATTGATTACAAAATGCTATTTCTTGGCAGGTTGAAAATGCACAAGTAGCTGAGGCATTACTTTTGCAACTGGCAATTGAAAATACAAACAGTGACTGTAAATGAGCTTTACAAGCCCTACAAGAGTTATCACCCACTTTAGCAGATATGATTAAAGCTTGTCAAAATGTTGGAATGGGAACTCATAAAGCTCAAATATTGGCTGCTGCTTTACGACCTTCAACTTGTTTTAAATGCAGAAAAGAAGGTCATTTTCAAAAGGAATGTAAAACTAGTAATTCAGCCGATGAGCCAAAACCAAAAAAGAAATGTCCTAAATATAAAAACAGGGGTTTCATTGGGCAAATCAATGTCGTTCTAAATTTGATGTTAATGGAAATCCTATTATTAATTTGGGAAGAGGGGCTTAGGCTCTCGCACCCCACAACAATACAGGAGCCCTTGCCCCCACAATTGGAACGTGCGAGCACACAAATGGATCCCGTTTTTCAGCCCAAGTGCACCTCCCATCTCCAAACAGATGATTTGGTAACTGCAACCAAAGGAAGTACAGGTTTAGATGTACCCATTTTAGAGGATTTATTACTTATTGAAGCTGGGACTGTTAAAGTTATTCCAACTCCTTTATGGGGCCTACTTCCCTAGGGTACTATGGGTTTACATTTAGGACGTTCTAGTTTTACTAGTCAAGTTATCCAAGTGTTGCCTGGGGTAATGATTCGTCCCTGACTATGAGGGACAAACCAAAATTATGGTTACTCGTCAGGATTTTCACTCCCTTCCTGCTGGTACCCATTTGGCTCAACTTCTTTTACTTCTTACGTGGTACCCAATACTTCTTCTAAATCTCATGGTACCTGAGGATTTCAGGGCTACAAAAATTTCATGTCAAAGACCATATCTTACTATAATAGTTCATCAAAAGGCTTTTCAAGGGCTTGTGGATACTGGAGCTGATGTTACAATCATCTCTACTAAGGATTGATGTTCTCAATGGACAACTCAATCTTCCACTCACAGTTGCCAGTTTAGGGGGTGAAAAACAACCTTTACAAAGTAAATATCCTTTTACTTGCATCAATCCCGATGGACAGCCGGCAACTATTTGTCCTTATATTTTAGATTTACGAATTACTTTATGGGGTAGAGATTTATTGAATCAATGGAATTTGGAGCTCTCTATTCCTTTCAATTTATCTTAATGACAATTGCCAATGAGCCAATCAAACTTACATGGTCACCTGGTTCCCCTGTTTGGGTGGAGAAATGGCCTCTTAAAGGGGACAAACTTAAACGTGTACATCAGCTTATTCAAGAACAGTTACAAGCTGGACATATAGAACCATCCGCCAGCCCTTGGAATACTCCTATTCTTTGTATTCCTAAAAAATTTTGAAAATGGAGATTCCTACATGATCTTCGCGAAGTTAATCTTTTCATAGTTGCTATGGGTATTTTACAACCAAGCACTCCTAACCCAACATTAATTCCCAAAGGATATGCATTCACTAGTATTGATGTGAAAGACTTTTTTTTACTATACTATTACATTCTGAAGATAAAGAAAAATTTGCTTTTTCTGTACCCACTATTAATTTTGTGGCCCCTTTGGCCAGATATCAATGGAAAGTGCTCCTCAAGGCATGATCAATAGTCCTATGATTTGTCAAACTTTTATGGCACGAACCATTGAACCTACTTGTCAAACTTATCCTGATGCCTTGATTTGTCATTATATGGATGACATTTTGATAGCACATCCCAATTCAAATATGCTAACCAACTGTACAACATCTTACCCTTTCCCTTACAGCTCATAGTCTCCAAATTGCCCCTGAAAAAATACAAAACCCAAAACCATGGCAATATCTTGGATATACACTGACTGCCTGTATAGCTCGACCACGATCTGTTAACATGCATATTCCTCATACTTTAATTCTTAAATCAGTTTCAACAACTTTTAGTCCATATTAACTGGCTTTGTCCATCTTTAGAAATTCCTACATATCAACTTATTCACCTATTTGATACCCTTAAGGGTGATCCAGCTCTTGATTCTCAGTGTCATCTCTCTCCTCAAGGCCGAGAAGAACTTCCATTCCTCTCTACTTCTTTGTTACAATCAGACCTTACTCATATTCACTCTTCTATACCTATATACTTAATTATTTTAAATACTCCTCATGCACTCACAGGGCTTCTTTGCCAAATAACTCCTCATCTGGCAATTTTGGAATGATTATTTCAACCACATCCTCCTAGGAAAATATTATAGACCCTAGTAGTACAAAAAACATTTCTTATTGCTCATGGTCATTTGCGATGTCAACAGCTTTCAGGTTATGATCCTTGTATTATAATTCCTGGTTTAAATAAAGTTGATTTTTATTGATTACAATTTACATCAGAACAATTACAAATTGCTTTAGCTGACTTTACAGGACAATTTCGGTTCCCTGTCCCTCATGTAAAGGAATTATCTGGATTACAATTGTTACCTTTACAGTCGTTTAACCCTGTCTCTTCTACTCCAATTCATAATGCTCTTACTGTTTTTATTGATGGTTCAGGGAAAACTGGAAAAGGAGTGATGACTTGGTATGGAAATCACAAATGGCAGTCTTTTATCACTAAAAATCATAAATGTCAAAGGACAGAATTAGCAGTTGGCATTGCTGCATTAAAAAATATTTTCAAATCAACCTATAACTGTAATTTCAGATTCTGCTTGTGTAGTTTATACAGTATCTGTTATTTCTTCTACATTATTACATCATACTAAAGATTTCTATTTATTTTCCTTATTTTTACAATTACAAAATTCATTATTAAAATGTACATACCTCCTTTTTATTGTTCACGTACATTCCAATTCTAATCTTCCTGGCCCTATATCATTTGGCAATGACATGGCAGATACATTGGCTATGTATTCTTATAATCTCACTCCTGCAATTGATTCTCACCGATTTTTTCATCAAGGAGCTTGAGCTTTGGCTAAACCATATTCTCTGCCTTTAATCCAAGTGAAAGAAATTATTAATGCTTGTCCTGATTGTCAATCATTTCCTGTGCCATTTTCAACTGGTGTTAATCCCCATGGCTTGCAATCCAATGCATTATGGCAAATGGATGTTATTCATCACCCTCCTTTTGGTAAACTGAAATACATTCATGTTGTTATTGACACTTTTTCAGGAGTTGTACATGCCATTTGTCAAACAGGAGAAACTTTTAAACATGTTCATTGCCATTTATTGGCCTCAATGTATAATTTAGAGTCAATATTTTTTAATGTATTAAAAAGAATTCCAGAAAAGTTTACAATAGAAAATTCTAAAAATAACCAGAAAGTAATTATAGAACTAAAAATAAAAGATGCATATTTGAAGTAGGTAAATCCTTCTAAGGGCTTACAACAGACTAGCTACAATGGAAGAATTGAGTAGTGAACCCAAAGAGAGGCAAATAGAAATTATTCAAATGGAAGCACAGAATAAAAACCAGAACAGAGACTGGTTTATATTTTATACATATACATACATATTTGTGAGTGTGTGTGTGTTTGGATTTATATACATGTATGTATGCATGTACATAAAAAACATGCGTTTACATTGGAGGCCCAGACTGAGAGAAGAGACAGAGCACGGGAGAGAAAGACTTTTTTGAAAATATCATGACCATGATTTTTCCAGTTTTCCAAATTAAAGAAATTCATTAAGCCATATATACAAGAAACTCAGTGACCCAACCCCACATACACACCCAAGAAACAAACAACAACAGAGCTATAGATACATCACAATCTGAAAAACAAAAATAGAGGGATTTAAGAGTTGTTGGGGGTCGGGGGTGGTACACATGATGCTCAAGATGACAGGAATAAAAGCTAAAAGAATAGAGAATTACAAATGCTGAGAGAAAAATAAATTTGTCTATTTTAAATTCTATACCCAAGGAAAATATCCTTCAAATATGAGAGCAATTAAACTTTCAGACAAGTAAAAGCTGAAATAATTTCATATAGTTACACTCTCAGAAATTCTAAAGAATGTTTGTTTTTTTGTTTTTGTTAAAGGCGAATGATATAAGAGCACAGATGGCAAAAAAAAAAAAAAAAGAATAAACCCGAAAGGGATAATAAATGTATAAATATAAAACATTATTTAATATTTTTATTTTGAAGAATATTGATGGAACAGAACAGATATTATAATATATGTGGTATTAATGAGTTAAGTTTGCCTAAACCCTTCTCTGTACTTGGGTGATGGTTTGGCACAATGTGGCCATTGTACGTAGTGAACTGCACCCTAGCTTGACATGTAAACAAGCTGTAATCTAACCTAGGATTATCCCTCGTCACCAGGCTACTGAGTCTCAGTCAGTCTACAGCAGCCTAAACCTCAGCCAATCCCAGGCTGAAAGCTGCCAGATTTTGCTCGAAAAGGGCAAATGGGTAACTGCACTAATCATTTCTGTTCTCTGGCATGCAAATATAGCTCACCATGTTGGAGGTGGAGAATTCTGAACCATCTTCTGTTAGGAAGATAATACAATGTAATAAAGAATATAACACAAGGTGAATAGTAAAAGAGCCGAGGAAGGGTGAAAAGGAGTCATAAAGAAACAGAATAAATGACACAAGCAGAGAACAAATAGAAAAGGAGTGGACTTAAATATAAGTGTTTTAATAATTGTATTAGATGTAGAGTGAACACTCCCATAAAAATATAAAGATTATTAGATTGCTTTTTATAATTATATATTTATAAGAGCCATACTAAAATATAAAGACATGGATGAAAAGACTGGAAAGGATAAACCTGCAAGCACTGATCATAAGAAATAAATTATGGCTATATTAATGACACAGAAAGTAAACTTCAATACAAGAAGTATTGCCACAAATGAAGAGGGATATTTCAAAATAATTCAACAGCCAAATAATCAGGAAGGTTTTTTCTCTTTTTCCTCTCTACTGTCCCAGATTTACCCCATCACTTCTTCATACCGAAAACAATCGTGTAAGAGCTTCAGGGTTGCTTCAACCTTCAAACAAATCTGCTACTCCACATCCAAGATCACAGCAAGAAATTTGAGATGCACTTACCTCTTTTCGAAAGTAATTTTGAATTATCTCTCATTTTTTACTTAGAAAATGGCTTATGTTTAGTACTTACCCTTTTACCCAAATTAAAGCTTTATTGAATCTCAGGATAACATTTGTAAATAAAGCTGATTTAAATATTAGGACATAAGTCATTCAATCTACCAGTTAGCTGACTAAGATCTGGGGAGTTGAAAGATAACTCCTGGTGTTGAACAGCCGACAGTTTAGTTGCAGAGACAAACAAGAAAGTAACTGCAATGCTTTATGAAAGGTATGTAAGAGTTGTTCAAAGCAAGCTACGGGAAGATAGGCAAACCGTCTAATTCATTTTAGATTCTGAGAGGAAGGCTGGTCCTGCTGTGGAAGAGTGCTCTGTGTGATATGTTGTAAATTGCAAAAGAGCATCAAAGCACAGCTAGTCCGCTCTGTGCGATCCTGGAAGTGCCTTATGATTATTTTAATTAAGTGAAGGTAAATTTAAATATCTGATCTGAATTCAATATGCAACAATAACATCATGCAGAGATTTCGAATGATATAAAACACAATCCACTGAAATTCTATTTTATTTGCTGAATAGACACTCTGTTTTATTTTTATTCTTTGAATATACACTATACATGTGTACCTTATCATCCTTTGTATAATAATTCCACCCTCATAAATTACCAGAAAAATCAAATTGTATAAATCATATGAATCTTGTACTATTTAAATGTGCTGTATTTATGTTTTTTTTTTCTTTTTAACTGTGTCAATAGCCCTAAGAATATATCAAGAGTGATAACAAGTACAAAATGTTTAACAATGGTCCACTTTCTTTCACACATAATAACAGGAAAAAGGAAATACCATGGACACTGTACATACATGTATAATTAAAAATTCTCAGTGTCGGGCCGGCCCGGTGGCGCACTGGAGAGTGCACCACTTGGGAGCGCGGCGGCGCTCCTGCCGAGGGTTCGGATCCCATGTGGAGACCAGTTCCCGCTCACTGGCTGAGCGCGGTGCGGGTGCAGCACGGAGGGTTGCGATCCCGTTACCGGTCAGTAAAAAAGACAAAAAGGAAAAAAAAATTCTCAGTGTCATCAATAAACTCAGTCACTAATGCAATTATGCATTATAATAGCTATTTGAGTTTTATCACTTCCCTTTATCCTTGCTCATGACTTTTGAAAGGATAGAAATAATACCAAAGTGGCCAAAAATGTGAAAAGATATAATAAATGAGGAAATTACTTGTTGTATATACAAATTACATATTGATAAATTATATTTTAAACCCAATATACATTTTTTATATTGAATTGGTTAAAGACATCAGTACCTCAATTTCAAATCTATTTATAAGTAACTGTGCTCTCAAATGTTCCATCAATTTGTACTGTAGTCCTTACGAAAATTCTCTGAGAGCTTCACTCAAGTCCTGCGTATCCCGGTACCTACCACAAAATCTAAGATGCTGCCTTAAATATGATAAATTGTCAACAGTTTTTTGTACTATGTACTATGCCACATATATAATTAAACATTCTTTTTTAAAACATTTTTAAAATATTTTCATTTTATGACCTGTGTTGAATAATGAGTATATTCTTTAAATCTTTCAGTTCATCAATTCTCTCATAATCTACTCTTAAAATAGTACACTGAGTTTTAATTATTTTTTCATTCCCACAGTAAATTTTATTTTTTTCTTCAAATCTCTTGACTAATTTTATACTATCTTGCTCATTACTCAGAATTCAATTTCTTCTTCTGTTTTTTGAAATATCTTAACCTAATAATTTTGTAGTCTGTGTCATAATTCCTATATCATGGTGCTTTAACAGCCTAATTCTTCTTCCTCCTCTCCTGCTCACTCCTATGCATGGTAACCTGGGTTTTTTGTTTGTTTATCTTGTGATATTTGACAGTGAACTCACATTTCTTGGAACTTTATCTTTGAGATTCTTTGATACTTTGTTTGAAGGTAGCTTCTTCAAGAGAAAATACATATTTGACACACCACAGCACATTCAATTAAAATTAACTTTTTGGTTTTAAGGGTTTAGGGCCAGCTACCCAGGTAGCATGAATTCATCACTGAGAATAGGAGAGCTGGCGACTAAATATGTGGGAAGAGTATTGTTCTCAGTCATTGTTAAACAACAGTTCGTGAGCGGGCTTAATTGCAGCTCACTCTCACTGTTGTGAACTAAATACTTTGTATCCCTGTCATATGTGATGACATTAGGAGGTGTGGGCTTTGGAAGGTAATTAAGTCATGAGGGGAGAGCCCTCATGAATGAGATGTGATTCTATAAGAAGAGACACAGAACTTTTTCTTGCTCTCTAAATGCTCCATCACGTCATTATACATGAAGATTGTCTGAAAACTGGGAAGAAGGCTCTCACGAGATACCAAATCTGCAGGCACCTTGATCTTGGGCTCCAGAACTGTGAGAAATAAATGTTTGTGGTTTAAACCATTTAAGTCTATGGTAATCTGTTATAGCAGCCTGGACTGGCTGAGACATGTACCTTAAGGAGATGCTTTATATTCAAGCTACAGTTGGGGTTGGAGTACAGGAGAGTGTATTTGTTTCCTATGGCTACTGCAAAAAATTACTGCAAATTTAGTGCCTTAAGACAATACAAATTTATTATCTTACAGTTCTGTAGTTCCAAAGTCTGAAATGGGTCTGTCCTAAATCTAATTCTAATTCTAGAATCAAGGGGTCTGTAGAGTTGTGTTTCTTTTGGAAGGTTCTAGGGGACAATTTATTTCCTTGTCTTTTTCAGCTTCCCAGATTCCTTGGCTCTTGGCCCCCTGTCTCTCTCTCTCTTTAAAGCCAGAAATGTCTGATTGAGTCTTTCTTACATCACATCACTCTGACACTGACTCCTCTGCCGGCCCACTTGCGTGATCCAGGATAATCTCCCTATTTTAAGATCAGTTGATTAGCCACATTAATTCCCCTTTTCCACGTAACAACATATTCATGGGCTCCAGGAATTAGGACTTGGATATCTTTGAGCGGGGCCCTTGTTCTGCCCGTCATAGAGAGTCTCTTATTAGGGTGGACACTTGACTTTCTCTTTTGTCCTCCAAGCCTTGAGAATCATGAAGAGTGAAGTTCAATTTTATCAGATTGGTTAAGTGCCTTCAAGGCTAAGTCGGGCATCATAGCTCTGTTTACTACTCTCCATTCCCCAGTTGGCTTAATATTTGCCTTGATTCTATATGCTTCTTACAATCTTGGCAACTCATTGATGCATTAACAACATGTTTTTATAGCTTATCTATAATTTTAGGTGTTTTGCATAAAAACGTTGGTCAGGATAACTTGTCCACTCTACTCTGATAAGTAGATGACACTGCAGTATGATATTTTAAAGAGTCTAATCTGTTAATTTCAGTTAAAAATAAAATTTAATAACCAAATGTTTACTACAGTGACTTTATATATATGACATATATATATATATATACACACACACATCATAGTAAACTTTCCATCTTGTCTCATCTAAAAAACTATTTTTCATCTGTGTTTTTTCCATGTGATATAAAATCAAATAATAATTGTGTCCTTCCAGCTATTTCCTGCTTCCCAAGGATTCACTCAGGTAGTACCATTTGTCACCGTTTCCTGACATATTCCCTGACATGAAGAAGGGCTCTGGTTTCTTCAATTTCATTAACCCCATAAACTTTTAATGAGTACTTCTCTCTGCAATTAATTTACTAGGACTAAAAGAAGGCTAAATTAACACAGAACATGATTTTTTCCTTCAAGGAACCCTTAACCTAATAGCAAGTACAGTATGTAAACATAACAGGCTATGATGCCACGTATGCAATAATAAAAACATCGTTTCTGGATAAAATGGTAACAAAAAAACAAAGTTATAAACTGCATTTGCATGTAACAGGGAAGAAATCATAGAAAAGAAAAAGCCCAAACTAAGTCTTTAAAAATGAGTAGAAGTTTGCCAATGAGAGAAAAGGAAAATCACACTTCAGGAAAAGTTGGAAAATGAGAAAAGCAAAATTTGATTTTCAAGCAGTTCAGCATAACTTGAAAACATTGCATTTTACAGGATAGTTAACACGAGATTAGAGAGGATAAGGAGGTTTGTAAGGGTCATATCTTAAAAGGTATTAGCCATACAAAAAGTTTTTTAAAGTTTTTTTTCTATAGTGATTCCATAATCTAGCTGCTCATCAAAATTTCCTGTGCCAACAAATACATTCTTATGTTTAGTTAATCAAAACTTTATTATATAGTCAATCTTAAACCAGTCACTGGATTTATCCATAACAGGCAATGGATTTATCGTGACTGCTAATCGATATTCATCCTTTGTTGCTAAAGAAGGGCTGGGATTCCATGAATTACATAGGCAGCCGATATCTGAATAAAATAAACAAATAAAACTGAAGTCCTGATGTAATAAAGAAGTGAGATATTACTGTTGAGCAGACTATCAAGTGTCTACCATACAGAAGATCACTGGGTTGATATTTGGGAACCACTGCATAAGCAAATTAGAGGTTTAAATTAGAGATAAACACAATTAGGTTGACGTTTTAAAAAAATCAGTAGGCATTTGGAGAATAACACAACTGTAATTGTATTGTATACAACTGCAATTGTAATTGCACATTTCTACCAAGTTCCTCACTGTCTGGATGGCTGGAGCATTCATCAAAGTAAATAACTGGTGAAATGAAGAGCATCAGAAGGCCAAATGCCATGAGGAGGTCAAGTAAGGTAAGGACCAAGAAGTGGCTTTGAGCAAGTCTCTACTGACATTTAAAAAGCAACTTTAATGCAGCAATTAATGCAGAAGCCAAATTACAGTAAATTAAAATGGACATTGAAAAATACAGATGGGGAGACAGACTCTCTTTTCAAGTACCTCATTGTGAAGAAAAGGAGAGCGATCAGTCGATAACTACAGTTGGTCAGCTTTGAAGAGAGCTGCATGTGGACGGTAGCAACTCAGTCACGCTAAAAGAGAAGCCCAAAGGTTTACCATGTAGGAGAGACTACATAATTCATGGAACAAAAATCTCTGTGTCTTGGGGAAATGTAGAGCAGAGTGAGAAAGACGTGATCTAGAAGTGAGAGGCCTAGTGTTTAAAGGCGAGTGAGTGTGTGAGGAAACTGGAAAACATGTGTAAGTTTAGTAGATGCGTAGGGAAGTGAAAGATCTAGAACGGCAGGAGGCTGTGACTACAGACTGCCTCCTTTCCCATCAAAACGTTCCACTGCTCATTTTGTTTACTCAAGGCATTAGAGTGACAGACGCCAATCTGACAAGTACCATATACAGTGTAATTGGCTCAGAGTAGATCTAAATGTCACCTTTGAATGGAATACTCTTCACAGGTGAACATGGTCTTTCAAAGCTTTAATTCAGGGCCGGCCCAGTGGTGCACTGCTACAGTGCGCCGCTTGGGAGCACAGTGGCGCTCCCGCCGAGGGTTCGGATCCCACATACAGACCGGTTCCTGCTCACTGGCTGAGTGAGGTGTGGGAGCAACACCGAGGGTTGCGATCCTGTTGCCGGTCCCGGTCCGGTACGGGGGCAACACTGAGGGTTGCGATCCGTTGCCGGACACGAAAAAAATACAAAAAAAGGAAAAAAAAAAAAAAAAGCTTTAATTCAAAGGAGGAAACACTGAGGAGGTTTCAGGCCTGGTGTCGCTGAGAAGAGCTGGGCAGGGGACCATAAAACTAACCCTCACTGAAAAACACTGGGGGGTGCCGCCTGTTAAGGTGAAACTCTGCTTTTGTGTCTCCCGCTTCCCCAAGGTAGGAAGGAGGGCACTGGACGCTCTGCGTTCTGCAAACCACTTTGCTGAAAGGAACAGCACCACGAGAGAGGAAAAGTGGGCTCAACCTTTGACTTCTGACATGACTAAGGAAATGTTTTTAAATAACCAAAACGTACACGTGGTACATGTGATAGAAAATCTCACCCATAGTTTTGAGTAAGCTGTACTGTAGTTAAATCTTCTTGCCACTGTCATCAGAGTTATTCTATTGCCAATCTGGGGTCCAGATGCTGTGCATGTTACAGCATATTACTCTATTCTCTGATGGATTCTACTTGCCTTTGAAGATACCGTGTCTCAATGAAGTCATCCAAATAGCTACTGTTTGGGTCAGAGCTTGTTCTAACACATCCAGATGGGGTTTGCTCACATTTTCTCAAGTAGAGCACATATTTCTTTGCTGTGAGTATGCTTTTACATTTATCATGTTCTGGTACCTGAAGAAAGATTAATATATTTATAAATGTTATCAGTGGGCTCTAACCATACTGAAATATATACATGTTATATATGTGTGTGTGTGTGTGTGTGTATAAACATATAATATATAAAAAGCAAACAACCAAAAAAAATCCACTTTATCTCTACTTTAAAATAATAAAACTGGGGGGCCGGCCCGGTGGCGCACTGCTACAGTGCGCCGCTTGGAAGTGTGGTGGCGCTCCCGTCCGAGGGTTCGGATCCCACGTGCAGAACGGCTCCCACTCACTGGCTGAGCGAGGCGCGGGAGCAACACCGAGGCTTGCGATCCCGTTGCCGGTCCCCGGTCCAGTACGGGGGCAACACTGAGGGTTGCGATCCATTGCCGGACACGGAAAAAAAACAAAAGACAAAAAAAAAAAAAAAAAGAATTCCATGGACAAAGTATTAGGGTATAATTTTTAAACATCCTCTTTTCTTCTTTTCATGCTGGAATTTGCTCTTACTTCACAGATCACATAAATTGACCACTTACTAAAGTAGACACACATATGTTAGCACATACCAAATCAGAATATATTCTTTGATGGTAGGTCAAAATAAAAGTCATCAAATTGTAAGACAAAAAAAAAAAAAAAAAAGAATTCCATGGACAAAGTATTAGGGTATAATTTTTAAACATCCTCTTTTCTTCTTTTCATGCTGGAATTTGCTCTTACTTCACAGATCACATAAATTGACCACTTACTAAAGTAGACACACATATGTTAGCACATACCAAATCAGAATATATTCTTTGATGGTAGGTCAAAATAAAAGTCATCAAATTGTGACATTAAAGTTCTGTATCTGAATCATAAATCCAAAGAAAAATTCGAACACTTGGAGCATTACTTTGACTTACGAAATTCTCTAGAGAGCTTTGGGTCCATAAATCAAGAGAGATTACATTGGAGTATTTTCAACTGTGACAAATATAACTTTGTTCCAATTCTTTAAACATTATTTAAGATACAGTGGCACTCAGATTGTTATACTCAACAGTCTTAAATGTTAAAAGAGTTTTTAAATTTCTCATTAGAAATATACTGTAAAATAAATGTACAAAATTAATGTAAAACATCAAATACATTTGAAACAGTTTTATTCAAATTTATTCAGGATATGCTTATAGATATAACATCTCTACACATTTCAGAGAAAGGCAAATACACCCCTATACAAATATTTAGAAAAAGTTAGTTTCTTGTTAATAAATGCAGAAGAAACATCCTTTAATATGCATGGTACAAATATAATTTACATAAATTACACAAATATACTGTCATATTTGAAAACTTATTCTGATTATCTAACACAGATAAAATTTAAAACATTTTCCAAGATCAAAGCTCTTTTTATGAGCGGATTTGACTTTTGATTTGATTAACCTAACCAATGTAAAGAAAATCAAACTTTCTCACAACCAGACTTGATTGTTTACTGTTTATTTTTTCATGCAATGAATAAAATCAGTTAAAATAATCTAAGAAATTTGGTCAAGTAAATCTAGCTATAATTTTAGTTCACTTTCTCTGTGAAACAGAAAATTAATAATTGATTCCTACTTAAAGTAAAGCTTTTTTAAGAACTTGATATAAAAAACATCCAAGATGTAGCACAGTTAAGTGAGGAAAATAATAAATAAAAATGCATCTTATTAAGAGAAAAAAGCACAGATTTTGGAGTAAAATTTACCTTGGTTTAAATTCTCATTCTGACATTTACAGACATGTAATCTTAGACAAGCTACTGACATCCTTAGCCTCAGTTCCCCCACTTTTAAGATGAGGACACCAATAGCCACCAAGCTGGGTGTTCATTAGGACAGGCATCGTTGAGTATAAACACATAAAGTCTTGTGTCTGACATTTGGTTAGCAAATGAAACATTATTTTAGCATAACAAGGTAGCCAGGGATGAGACTTAAAAACCCATGCTTACCAAACTTTTGTACCCAAATATATTAAAGTTGGTCTAAATATTTATGATCTACCCATTGGGCTAAATGATGAAGATACTTTCCCCTAAATGGAAATTGATATGTCCTCTATTAATTTTCCTGTGAAATCATTAATCTTGAGGCTACAGGGAGAGGCCGAGGACTGAGGGGAGAAAGGGATCAAGGCCCAGGCAAAAATCCAGATTATGGGAAGGACTGAAGTGTTTTTCATGGGACAGGAATGGATCCAGGTACTAGCCGACCAGCAAGGACAAGGCATAAGAGACCCAAGGGCGGGTCTGGACTTCTGCAGCAGTTAGAAGATGCAGTTCGTATTCCTGCCTGGGGTACAGCAATACTATCCCATCAAGACAGGTATTGGGGAGAGGGGGAGGAGTCCAATGGAGCTCTCAGGTGGACTGAGATGGTCAGTTTCTTTTGCAGTCATTAAGATGATTCTGGAGTCTTCTATCCTCAGGGGAAAAAAGCATACACACACACACACACACACACACACACACACACACACACACTGGAATTCTACTTTCCCTAGTGAATGGCAAGAGAAAAAAGGCAAGGAGACTGAATTTTTTAGATGATTCTTAGATGCATCAGGGTAATGGCTGAAAATTTATTTAAATAGGGATCCAAATTTTTTAATGTTTTTTAAAGTTTAGGAAACATGGGGACATATGGCTAGAATACTGCATGTTTATTATACAATAAATTACTAAACAATGCTTTAACAGTTGAATCTGTTTATATATATGAGACTAAATGTAATAGTCTCTGTTTAGATTAAATGCCCCTGTTTGATTACTTTATAAATGACCTGAGAACACTATTAATTCCAGGTGGAATCTTCCCAAGCCATTCGGCATATTACAAGGCTACAGACTTCATCACTCGGTACATGATCCAGAAATATACAATGTTAAAACATAACGAGGAAAGTAATTAGGACACAGCCCTGAAATTTTTATGCTTAAGTGTTTTTTTTATTTTAATGTGTCTCATTAATTTCATATTCAGATATCTAATGTGTACTTTTCAGCTTTCACCACTACAAATAAAAACTCCACACTACAGCTGAGTTTGAGGTTTGATCGGATGTAATTGAGCTTCTCTGCCTTGCATAATCACCACAGGAGAGGACACTGACAGTTTTATCACTCTCAATTCTCTTCTAAATTATGCAGATGCTATTGGTTCTTTCAAATAGTTCTCTGCATCACTCCTTATCAATTGCTTAGAAACCCAAGACTGATTAACCATCAGAATGAGTGAATATGCTGGGAATGGCATTAGTTAACCATTATGCTCAGCTGTTTCTCAATTAGCCTAAGACAGACTCCAGCCCACTCAGCTGTGCAGCCTTGGGTAAGTTCCTCAATTGCTCTATGCTTCGTTTTCCTCATCTGTAATATGGGGATGATAATAGTTTCTACCTCACGTGATTGTTATGAGGAGTGAATGTGTTAATATTTGTAGAACATTTAGAAAAGAGACTTGCACACACTAAGGTGTATATTACTGTTTGTTATCTAATTGAATTTATCTTTAATATCCCATGTCTTCTATTTTCTGCAACCATGTTATTTCCCAACTTATTTCTATGCTCTTTAGTATCTTCAAAAGTCATACTCTATCTCAAACAAATATTTTAAAATGTCATCAAATTAAGGCTACATTTATTGCTCCTCCCGTGGTGAATTTGGATTTAAAGGAGGGATAAAGAAATTACTCTCCAATATACGTATAATTAAATGCATAAGAGGGAGTTAAGCAGCAGAGAAACTAGGTGGTACATAGAAGAAACTTTCCAGCATTTCTATAACCATATCATAAAGCAACTGCCAATTACAAGGCCCCTGTTAAAGATACAAAGATCAGAGGCAGGAAAGTCAATTTCTACCACTTAAATAATTCAATGGTATTTCTATTAGGATCAAAATAAACAGAACAAACTTCCTGAAAAGGAACCTGCTCGGACAGTGAAATTCCAAGAACCCAACTGAGTATGTACAACTTAGCCTTTCCTGGGGCCAGTCCCCTGTCGGCTAAGCCAGGCTGACTCTGCCCAGAAAGGCAGACCCACGTCACAAAAGACCCCTGCAATTTCCAACGCACATTGAGAAATTGGAGAAGCAAATAATGCTACAGCCTCCCTGCTCACGTAAAGTAGAACCCCTGAAAAACTCAGACAGCAGCTGACCTGTGAGAGAGCAGCCTTCACCCCACTTTCCACACTTCAAGCACTTCTGGCATTTTCTCAAGGCCTGCGATGATTTATGCTCTGGGAACACTCATGTCGAACGTTATTCTTGGCCACCCCTGCCGTCATCTAACTCCTCCCACATTCTTCTCTACCGTTTCTCACCTGCCTCAAATTCTCGTTTCCTCCATTCGCAAACCTTTCTCCGGTCTCCTGTGAACCCCTCTCCAAGCCCCAGCTCTTCCGTACCTCACTGAACGTTGAGCTTCCCCTGGGGACACGTGTCCCTCTCAGTGCCTGCAATGCACAGGTGTGTATCTAAGGCACCGCTTCCAGATCATTTTCTCTCCGCTCCTGGTTAACGTTCCTGTTACTTCGAGGCTCCCGCCATCCGGCCACAGCACTTTGTCAAGGTTGTCCCTTGGCCCTCACTTTCCCAGCCCTCCCTCACTGATCTGTCCCGAGTTCCTCCACTTTCTCCATACCTGTCAGCCTCCTGTTCTCCTGCCTGTTTGCCCTACACTCAGCACCAGTCGCATCACTTCTGCTCATGACAACATCGTCAACTCCCTCCTTTCTTCTGCTCCACCTACTCCAGCAAAACCCCAACCAGGGTGCACTGCTAAAGACAAGCTGCTGGGGGCTGTTGCAGAAAACGACAAAAGCAGGCAATTCGGTGCCTCCGCAAATCCATGAACTTCCCCTGGACGTGAACGCTGACAAGAAACTTTAATTTTTTCAAAGTCACCTTTTCCTGATCATTTTTTCTTCAGTAATCGGGATTATTTCAAAATTTCTTCACACTTCTCTCTTATCACTTCCCCTCACTCACAACAGATAATCTTAACATCTTTAGTCACAGAGGACATAGGAGACACAATATAGCAAATCGCATAATTTTCTTCCTGCACACGTGTGTACCTAAGACCTAACTTGCATGTGCATTCTGCTGCCTTCAGCAAGAGACAGACCCCGATCCGTCCTCGCGGGTTCTTTTTAGCTACCTTTTATCCCCTCACCTTGGAGAAGGTAATCTGCCTTTATGTTTACAAACAAAACAAATAATAATAATAATAATAAACAGTAAAGTTTCCAGGTAGTTGTGGCCACCTTTAAGACAACTTGAATTTCAAAAGTTTTGACAATTAGCCTTTATATTCCAATAGAGGGACAGGATGAATAAAATGTGAAATCATCTCAAGCTCTGGGTGAATTCTGAGACCCTAAGAATAAGCACAAATGTTGCAGGTACTTTGGGGGCTGAGATATGAGCTTTCTCAGGTACTCTGAATAAACGGCTGTAGGAATCCTGGTTTGGGCTAATAATCTAGGAAAACTGTGAAAAGGAAGCTGACCGAAACAGGGACTAACGGACCACGACTCCTCCCTTCTCAAGACAAGGTGTCTCCAGAACGGCTGGGATTAACAACCCAGTAATATTGACCACTGCATTTTCAAGTTCATTCTAAGGAAGCAGGGTAATGAAAGATGACTTGCATCTGGCATATCAGGAACGCCACGATGGTTTATTCCTTCCACTCTTGCTCTGTCTCTTATTTGTTTGTCGACTCTTCGAGGTTTTGTTCATTGATTGTTTTTGTTTTTAATATTTTCAGCCTCCACATCTCTGCTATCTCCATGCCGTCAGCATTTAAACTTGCTTATCTCTCTCAATCTTAAAATAAATAAGCTATCCATTGAAGTTACATATTCCTTTAAATATTTGCCTTATCTAAGTTTCTGCCATCAAAAGTCAGTAGCGATGAGGCAATAAGCAGCAGATATATAATATAAAGTTAGGAGGAATAAATACCATCAAGAAACAAAGGCAGGATAATGTGACAATGAAAAATTGAGGTGGAAGTGTGATTTTAGCCAGGGTGGTCAGGACGGCCTCCCTAAGGAGGTTATTGATGAGTAGAGACCCAAATGAAGTGGGACGGTAAGCCACGTAGATACTGCAGAAAACAACAGCTTGTAACAGGTGATGGCAGAAATGCCAAGTGAAAAATCTTTAGGACAGGCAAGTGTTTGACATATTTAAGGGATAGCAAGGAGGCCAGTGTGGCCACACTGTGTGAGTAAGAAGAAGAGGGTGTGAGACGAGGCCAAACCATGAAGTCCCTGGTGGTCCGTTGTTAAGCACTTGGATTTTATTCTAAGTCAAATGGAAAACCATCAGAGACTCTGAATAAGGAAAAAACATGACCTGACGTGTTTTAAAGATAATGCCCTGGCTGCTCTATGAAGGAGAGAGTGCACATGAGCGTAGAAAGAAGCAGGAGAAAGCAGGTAGAAGGTTCCTGCCGTGATCTAATTAAGGAGGGGAAAGGAACCAGCTGCTCAAAGGTCAACACTGAAAGAACATATTAGACGAGAAGTGAAAATTGACCCCCAGACTTAGCAATTTGGAGGTCACCAGTAAACCTGAAAAGAGTAAGTTCAAGGAGAAGTGAGGGCAAACTCCTGATTATGAAAGTGGGTTCAATAAAAATTAGGGGCAAAAAAGCTGGAGAGAATGGGTAAGCCAACTCTTAAGTTGCAAAGGAGAGAAATGGTGGGTTAACTCTAGAGTTCTGGGGCAAGGAGTATCATTTTTCAACAGGAAATTATGTCATGTGTGTATGCCGATGACAATAATCTGGTAAACAGGAGGGCAGTGATAATGCAGAGAAAAAGGAAGCATTGCAGGAGCAAAGCCACTGAGCAGGAGAAGATAGTTGGGATCCAGGCCACAAGTGGAGGGCTGAGCTCTAGCCACAAGGAAAGTCAGCTCCACCGTGACAGCAGAAGGGAAACAGGGTGTGTAGGGCAGTGGCAGGTGAGTTGGTAGATCTGGTAGTGTAAGTGAATTCAAGTTTTCTTCAAATTTCTTCTATTTTCTTAGTGAAGTAAGAAGGCAGGTCATCAATTGACAGTGAGGAAGAGAGGAAATTGTTGCAGGCTTGAGGAGAAAGAAAAAGGTGTGAATTATACTCAGAGCACACTGGAGCTGGCTCATTGAGCTCAAGAGAGCTGAGTGTATGCATCTCTTCCCAACTCCACCTTCAGTGATGTCACATCGGAAACCTGAAATCAGCCTTGGTGGAAATATTACATCACTGAAATTAGCAAATGTTACATACATATCAAGGCTTTTTTTGTCCCCTGGAGAGCTGGTATTTACTAGCACATCAGTGGAATTAGTCATCTGGGCCAGTAGTGGAATGAAATTGTTAGGAAATACAGTATAAGAGGATTGCCAGGTTGTACTGAGAGGTCACTTGAAGTTCACAGTCATGGATTTAAAGTGGGAAGGGTCAGCAGAGGAGTGTGTCTGTGTGTGTATATGTGTGTGGATGTGCACGCATGCTTTTCTCCATTCAGGTCTAACTGCCTCGGTGAGTCTCTGCGATGGGGAGTTTAGCCAGAGCTGAGGATTTATCAACTGAGTACAAGAGAAAGAGGAAGGATCTAGGGAACTGAGAGAGTGATTGCAATGATGAATCATATAATATATGCTGGGTAAGGAAGGAAAGAGAAAATTAAAGGTATGATGTATCATGAGGACATGATAGGTTCAATGGACTAGAAGTTCTGGTGGTGCCAGAGAGCTGTTGAAATAGAACCACAGACAGTGAACTGGACTGCCAGAGCCATCAGTTCAGAGACTCATCTTTCTTTGTATCCTGAAAAATTAGCATGGTGCATGGCATCAGCTCTCAATACATGCTTATTATATGAATGAATACATAAATGCTATGAAGAACTAGGGGTAACAGTCTTTGTTGTAAACTGTAGTGAACACAAACATACATTGCCCAGAAACTCCTTCACCGTGTGGTTGGTGGCCCCAACTACTCAGAGTACTGTCAGCAGACAGCCTCTTCCCCCAAAACCACACCCCTTCAAGGGTGGCCCACATCTAATGAGTATTTGACACAGGCATGTAAAGGTCCAGCCATTTCGGCTCAGTACAGTATTTCTGAAAGGCTATTTTGGTTTGAGAGCTAGATGAGAGTGTTGTCAAGACAACATTTCAGCTGGCTTCTCCCTCTGTCAAACTCTGCTTCCTTTCCCTCCTTTGCACAGGGATTTATCCCAAGGGCACTCCAAAACAAACAATCTGGACACTATACTCTTTCTCAGAACCTGCTTCCTCCTAGAGAATATAATTTAATCCCTTGCAACTTCATTGAGAAAGATATTTTCCGAAAATGATAGCATACATACACTATGATATCTACGCCCCAAATCAGATCATGTTTAATCCGTATGATTCCAGAGCACAAGTACCACCATCCTCAACGATCAACAGATGCTTGAGGGATCACGTTCATTCACTTTTTACTAAAAAGTGCAAGAATAGGAAATTAGTAAAGTAGGGTTAGAAGAGAACTTAATGGAAACATTTTTCTTCCAAATACTTTAGTTCATTTAATTGTTTCAATTTATCTTCTTGACTTTTTTCCTTCGAATAATGACATTGAATAAGCAGTGGAATTCACATTATGCAGGCAAGAGCTTAGTCCATGTAATATTCTTTTTATTATTATACACTTAAGTAATCTATTAACTGTCTTTGAATTTTCTGGCCTGAGGGTAATATAATCTGTTGTTTTTTTTTTTTTTTTTGCTGCCCATTGCACGAAGACTGCTAAACATTCAATGAATGTCTTAATCACTGATCTTCATTAACTAAAATCTGTCAGGAATAAAAAAAAAGAGGCCTCTGGTTCATAAGCCAATTACACCACAAGTTTGTTTTCACTATGGCCTACAAAGAAATAATCTTTCTTATTAATGGCTCAAATATCAAATACAGAAGAAAACTTTAATGGAATTATTTTTTCAATATTTGACTGTCATTATAAATGCTACCTGACATTAATCCTGTGGCATGATTAATAAGACTAAGTGAGAAATGTTATGTCTGAAATGGTACGATTCCAAAGTGCGGAAGTAATATTAATGTATTTTATTAATCTATGCAACTGGTTTTGTAGCATAAGAGAAATATTCTATTAAAATATATTGGCTTGGAAAAGATCTTTGCAAAAATGTTTTCTATGTAGACAACTATTCCAGGAAAAGAAAAACAGACAAGTAGATAAGTAGAGTGGAACATAGGTTAAGTAAGGACTGTGTATCTCTAAGTTTTAAGGGCATGGAGTTAGACTTATAATTGAATCGTGGAACATTTGGGAAGTGAAAGGGCTCTAGAGATCAACCAGACCGTCACACTTAGAATGCAGAGACCAGGGCAAAGAGCTTGTTAGTGGCAAATACAATTGCTAGACTCTAGTCAGGCACCATCCAATAAATACATCATGCAAGCCACATACGTGATTTTAAGTTTTCTAGTACCCACAATAGAAAATAAAAAATAAATAGGTCATATTAGTTTTAGTAACATATTTTATTTAACTCAATGTATTTGAAATGTTATTTCATAATGAAATAAACTTAAAACATTATAAGTTAGATATTTTATAATCTTATTAATAGTACTGTGTTCAAAATCCAGTGTTGTTTTCACAGCGATAGCACATCTCAGTTCAGACTAGCACATGCCAATGGCTTAGTAGTCACATGTGGCTAGTGGCTATCAGACAGTGCAGCTCGGAATCTCTGGATTGGCCTTTCAGTGTTTCTTAAATCACCATATGCCCACCACCCATTGTGAAGGCATGCTTTATTTGCAAATAATTTTCTCCCATTTGTCAACAACCAGATATATTCTGCTCTATTCCCAAAGAGAAAAGAAAATCATCTCTCTTGTAAATGCTATTTTAA
Source organism: Galeopterus variegatus (assembly GCF_000696425.1). Classification (NCBI taxonomy): domain Eukaryota; kingdom Metazoa; phylum Chordata; class Mammalia; order Dermoptera; family Cynocephalidae; genus Galeopterus; species Galeopterus variegatus. Next base: position 1,119 of record NW_007729531.1, on the reverse strand, counting down.
GTGTTTTTTAAAAAACCTGTTTTATGGATTCATATTAGATGGTATTGCTTTAATATATAGTGTTCTTGCTTATAAATATGGTTTAACTTTATACCTTTTGAAAATGTTTGTGAATCTTATATTCTTTGTAATTTCTTCTTTTGGAGTTCAATTGAAGATATACAGAGGTGAGAGGAACTTTCTTCATTTTGTAAGCTACTCTCGTGATTATTCATTTAATTTTCAAGGGCCACTCTCAGACAGAAAGCGTTTGAGTCAGAATTGCTTACATTGATTTTAGGCAGCTTTCCTATAAGAAATGAGATTGGAGTCATTTTCCATTAAGAAAAAAACATTGTCTGCTTTTAAGATGGCGACAGGTCTGGAGTGGCCGTGCGAGGGAAAACAGCACATATCTTTTTTTTTACCTTAATTATCTATCTTTCTATACTATACTATCTATATTTCTATACTTGATGCATTTTCCATAGATGGTGACAGGTCTGGAGCGGCCGTGCCAGGAGACAGTGTGACCCTGAGAAGGGTGTGCTGTGATACCAGAGTACTATTTGCATTTCCAAGAGCAACAAAAAATGAATAAATCTTTCAACAACGAACCTACAATGACAAACAAGCAACAACAGGTTCGAGGGTTTAGAGCCGACACAAAAGAAGACTCCTGAGAGAGCCCAAGCCCTGCTGCAGGTTCGAGCAAGCAGCCCAAGACAACAAAGGCCAAGTAAGTCAGCAGAGACGACACAGAAACGGAGTGGAAGGCGCCGGACCGGCCCAACTCTGCGAGCTCTGTGAGTCACCCCCAGCCCAGCCCCACTTGCAGGGTGAAGCCCGAATGCTCCCCGCCCGCCTGGCTCCCGCCTACCACACCAGGCCAGGCGCCCGCAACAGAGCTGCCTCCATTTTTTTGGGTGGGGGCGGAGACAGCCGGCTTAGAGCAGGCAGGCCAGCCATCTCTGCTTGGCACAGCTCCTCACTGAGACGTGCCATTTGCTTACCTCGACGCGAGGCACCCCGGGGCCTGTGTACCGGCCTACAATCCCACTCTCCCGTGGATCTCTGACAGGGCTGGTAGCGTGGGGAGCCCCCGGCCAGCGTCGGGAGGGCAGGGAAGAGGAGCCCGCC
>NW_007729530.1:224957-235010 GCF_000696425.1 Galeopterus variegatus | reverse complement strand
TTTTATCTATTATTTCCAAATTCGTATCATATGTACAGTTGACCCTTGAACAATATGGGTGCTAGAGGCACCAACCACCTGCCTCCTGCGTTAGAAAATCTGTGAATAACTTTTAACTCCTCCAAAACTTAACTAATAGACTACTGTTGACCAGAAGCCTTACCAATAACATAAACAGTTGATTAACACACATTTTGTATGTTATATGTATTATATACTGTATTATTACAATAAAGTAAGCTAGAGAAAAGAAAATGTTACCAAGAAAATCATAAAATCTCCAAAAAATTTTCCAATATATTTATTGAAAAAAATCTGTATATAAGCAGATATACCCAATTCAAATCTATGTTGTTCAAGGGTCAAGTGTGTTCTGTTTTAACTTTGTCACTTCTCCCTCAGGAGCTGACTCATCAAGCATGGTCTTCATTTATGAGAAATTTTGGTTTCTGTCTTCTCTTTAATTGGTAATTCTGATATCTACAGCTGTAAGATACACTCTTTTAAAAATGAATTTTGATCTTTAGGACTTGTTTACCTTGGAATCATTGAATTTTCAACTTGCCAGGACCTTAGTACTTATTCAACTGTTTCTGTAGGAGTCCTACAAAATCCTATTGCTAGTGGCAAAACTGGAGATTTGAACTTAATTGACAAAATAAAAAATAATTCACACTTATATTTTGAATGCATATATGTCCATGTTTTCATAGAAATACTTTATCTTAATTGCAGGGTTGTAGATTGGATAGTTTGATAAACAAGATTCAGATTTGGTTAAAATTTTTTTAGTACCTTTTTGTATCAAGCAGTGTTATAGGTTCTAATATTATCCTGTCTACATTTTATATAAGCAAAATTGAATCATAATGAGTTAAAGCTTGTATAAAATTTCACAGGTATTAAGTGAAAGAGCTAGTATTCAATCCTAGGGTTTCTGATTTCAAGTTTGCATGCTGTTTGTTTTTTGGGGGCAGCTGGTCAGTACAGGGATCTGAATCCTTGACTTTGTTGTTATAACACTGTTTTCTAACCAACGGAGCTAACTGGCTAGCCCCCTGCTTTTTTTTTTTTTTTTTAAACCCAGATGTACTGCCGATTTATTAAAAGTTCCCAACAGGGCTTTATTTTTTCTTTTCAACATTCTGTTCTGCAGTTTCCTTGGCCCTTTGTGCCTGGATGCCAAAGAGCTGGGCATTGGCGCGGGCCACACAGAGACTGGCAAAGCCTTAAAGTGCTCCTGCTCCTGGGAACTGACTCTGTTTTCTCCTTCTCATGTGGGCATGACCGGCCCTGTCGGCTGGGTGGGCAATTTGTGTTCTTCCGCAGCTCTGCCTCCCTTCTTGGGGGAGGGCTTTCTGGCTAGGAGGATGAGCTTGGAGGGTCCTTCTCCTGCCACTGCACAGTGGCCTGCAGGGACTCAGTGGACTTGCTCCACCTCCTCAGATCCACAGAGATGCCAAAGGTCCGGGCGACCTTCCTGGGGATGCTGGTCACCCTTAACTCTTCCAACTTGAAGCCCCTGCCTGCACCTTACGATGGGCTGGATGGGTCCAGAGGCAGAGCGGGGACAAAGTGGCCACTTTTGCTGGCCAGGCCTTGCAAGTCAGGATGTTCCCACCAGCTGGTTGAGCCCTGTGGCTACAAGCCACTACCCATCCTTGTGGGAGTGGGGCTTGGGAATGGTGCCATTCCAGCTGGGCACCATGGCTGCCCACGCCCTCCTCTGCAAGAGAACAGCTGAGGCTCCCCTGCTTTTTGAACAAGGGGCCCACATTTGTATTTTGCACTGGGCTCCTTCAATGATGTAGCCGGGTGATGACTGTGCAGGTCGGAAGCTCCGTATGAACTGTAACATGCTGTACATACTTTCTAACATAGTTTTTCCCTCAAGAATCTACAGATGCGTCACTGTGGACGTGGGGAGTGCTGGCTTCGAATCAAAAGGTGCTTGATGAAAACCCTGTCCCCACCACTGTGCATCCTTGGGGCATCCACCCTTTCTCTGACATCAGGGGGTGGGACAGCACATGGATGCACCTGCACCTCCCGAGGCATCTGCTGGGCGACTCGAGTGAATCTGTGTTCTTCCTCCTCCCTACTCCAAGCATCAGCAGCACTGATGTCACCCGAATGTTGTTACAAACACAGAATCTCAAACTCGCCCCACACCTACTGAGACAGAATCGCTAACTGGCTAGCCCCCTTTTTTTTTTTTTTTTTTTTTTTTTAAATCCAGTGGGCCTAAGGATTGCTGTAGGGGAGCCACCTGGGCCTTCTAGTCCCTCCCAGTTAGGGAAATTCTGATTTTTGTCTCTATTAAGATTAAAAACTAATTTTCTTTATATGAAACTGTTACTTTTGGTATCTAAAGATGAAGAAAAAAGCGTGGAAGTAAGGAAATTGAAGTATGAGAAAGAATTAGCCTCCCTGAAAAAGCTAACTCTTGCTTGGTGAACAACATATGCATGCTGTTACACAAATGTTCCAAACCGTTCTCCTTCTCCTACCCACTTTATTTGCTCACCCTGCCATATGGAGGGTTGTGCATTGCTGGACGGGTTGTGATTTGGACTTTCATGATTCAGAATTGGGGGAATGGGGAGGTAGTAGACCCAGAGGAGAATTTTTCAAGTAATTTGAAGTAGTGTCCTGAGTAGTTCTACAGTGTGTGTGGGCAGTAAGAAAGATGGAAAAAAGATGATTTTAAGAAGGAGAGTCGTGGACTCCATGATGTTTGAGAAAAATAGGGAAAGAACTTAAGAATTTGAAGTAGTGTCCTGAGTAGTTCTACAGTGTGTGTGGGCAGTAAGAAAGATGGAAAAAGATGATTTTAAGAAGGAGAGTCGTGGACTCCATGATGTTTGAGAAAAATAGGGAAAGAACTTAAACCATTTTGAATTTGTTTCTCTTCAAGACTGGGGACCATGTGGGATACTCTTTAATAGAGTTTAAGCAGGTGAGACATACAACTCTTTTCTTTTTTGTTAAATTCTTGTTTTGTATTCTGGATTTTTGGATTTTGTTTTCTCAAGTTTCCTTTTTTTTTTTTTTGGTAAAGATCACCATGATTTATACCGTAGAGAACATATTGGATGCAGGTGTTGGAAGGCTATTGCAATAGCCAGGATTAGAGATCATAGTAGAGTGACTAGGATTAAAGCGTTGGAAATAGAAGGAAACAGATTTCTGTATTTAAAGGTAAACGTGACAAAATTTAGTGATATTGGATAGAAAGTAAATGCTAGATATCTGACTTAATAGGGAACTGAAATAGGCACATTAAAATAGGGTTGAGTAGACTATGTATTTGATTTTGGGCACATTCACTTTCAGATATCACCGAAATATCCTAGAGGAATGTCAGTTGTATATATGAATCTGCAGCTTGGAGGAGAAGTCTTGAATAGATATAGAAAAGTTTATGTGTGTATAAATGGTAATTTAAGCCTGAATGTGGGCAAGTTTGCCAATGAGAGGTTATAAAGAGGAAAGCGCCTAAAACTATACCTGGAGGGTACTGTATCTGTAAGATAACCTTGCAGAGGAGACAGAGAATGAATGTTCAGGGAAGGTAGAAGCAAACCAGGGTGAGTGTTGGTCTATCTTTTTCACCTTCAAATGAAATCTTAATATTTTCCCTTCTATGGAGTTATGGATTTCTAAACTTAATTCAAAGAGGTCATAAGAATAGTGGGACCCTTAAGCTACCAGTGCTTTTCTACGTAGGCTTTTCCCAGTGGACATATTCTCTGGAGCTTATGAGCATTCATAGTACAGATGTAAAATATCTACACCAATTACAGTCATGTGAGGCATAACGATGTTTCCGTTAACAATGAACCACATACACAGTAGTGGTTCCATAAAATTATAATGGCTATACCATCTAGGTTTGTGTAAGTATACTGTGTGATGTTCACCCAATGATGAAATTGCCTCATGACTCATTTTTCAGACGGCATCCCTGTGTTAAGTGATGTATAACTGTATAATCAGCTATGGAAGCCACAACAGTAGTACATTGAGTGGGTCCAAAAAGCCCCACCCACAAGATCATATTAGCTTCCCTTCCCCACTGTGAACACTACGCAGACCTCAGCAATTGAAAGCAGGTGACTTATCTTTCCATAAGATGGGTATGAAGGTGACTTGGGCTCCTGTATCCAACAGAGCCATAAAGTTTTGAGTCCACCTCCTTCCCAAAGTTATCTCACATACCCAGATATGTTAGCGGTCTTCATTCTCCTTTGGGAACTTGGAGAACTTGGTCCCATCCCTAATCATCTTTCTCTTTAAAACAGCTGATGTCGAGATATGGGGGAGGTTGGAAAAGAGCAGTTCTGCACCAGTCAAGAAGGGACATTTACTTTCAGTTTTGAGGGGTGCTGTAGCTGAATGCTGATCAGCCTAATAAACCTACAATGTTGCTGATCCACCCAAAGCCCTCCCTATATTTTGTGCCAAGATCATCATTACTGACAGCATCCATTTCCCTTTGGGAACACCTTGGTTCAACAGCTATAGCCACATTGCTTTCTAGTGGGGGCATTAGGTTTTGTACTCTTTAGATAGCTTGGGCTTTATCTGCACAGTGGTGTTATTTTTTAAGAGTCCACCTTCTTTTGGCGGCTGGCTGGTACGGAGATCCCTACCCTTGGACCTTGGTGTTATAAGGCTGTGTTCTAACCAATTGAGTTAACTAGCCAGCTAGGGGTCCACCTTAATGTGGGCTATTTGCTGCTCCATTGTCAAGAAAATGTCTCTTAAATTCTTAATTTCAGTGCTAGGGCTAGGAAGTTTTCTAAGGCTCCAGGGGTGACAGCAACAATTATCTAGATTCTTTGAGTTCATTTCTCATTCTCCTGTGAATCACCTTCATCAGCTTTTTAAACCCAGTCCAGTGTAGTAGGAGCCTATAAACTGGTTAGTGCCCAAGGGAGTTTGTCTCAGGGAAATTTCCCCAAGAGGGCCAAAGCTCTCTTATAGCAGACATGACCCATTCCCAAAAAGTGCTGAGGCCCTTTACTGTCATCTCAGAAGGATTGACTGTTGACAAGATTGGCTGCAGGAGAAGCTGAGCACCAAGATAGCCAGCTGTTGCCATTCTTCTTATGTACCAAGCATTACATGCCATACTGCCCCTTCATTTTCCAAGCAAACCATCCAAATTTCTAAATATTTGTCTTGTTCTGCCTACAGTGGTTGCAAATTTTTCTGCTTTAACACTCAGTGTAGATGCATGTCTCTGTAACTGTTATTCAGAAGGGGTCAGAATCTTATGTGCTTTCCTGTCCCTCTTCCAGACAAATCTTAGTACTCGTTGTTCATGGGGCAAACCTGCTGATGATGACAGCATAGGGAGTAAGTCCTCCGATCTGGAGGATAGTTGGCAATAACCAGGACATCATTCAGGCTGTTGCCTTTGAATCTACCTAGTTACTAGTTCTTAGCCTGAAACTACCTTTTCATTTCAGCCTTATTAACAGATAATGAAGTAGAGAACCATTCATTGCCTGGTTGACCATGCAATTTGGTTAACATGTTCACTAAGGATTCTCATGGACTTTTCTGAATTCCTGGTATCCGATCTTTTCTTCCATTTCTAGAAAGCTTTATCTTTTCCGGCATTCTATCCTCCTTGCCAAAACTGTCAAAAATTGTGAAGGGTCTGAGATTTTATCCTCGCTAGCTAACAAGTTAGCCTACCATAATTTCATAAATTCTGATGGAAGACATCAGACTCCTTGGTCAGAGACAAGGAGTCCTCATCCTTGGTCCTCATCATTACTCATGGCAATAGCAGTAGCCAGAGTGTCAACATTTGTGGTAGATAACTGAGCCCCAGTTTCCACAGGGTACTGCAAAGAGAGCCAGGTGATGCCTGCATACACAGTTGGGTGTATTCCAGGAAGGGACTCCTAGTTTAGGGGACCAGATCTTTTATAATGGGCAGTAAACCTTTTTTTTTTTTTTGTCTTTTTCCATGTCTGGCAACGGATCGCAACCCTCAGTGTTGCCCCCGTACCGGACCGGGGACCGGCAACGGGATTGCAACCCTCAGTGTTGCCCCCGCACTGGACCAGGGACTGGCAACGGGATCACAACCCTCGGCGTTGCTCCCGCGCCTCGCTCAGCCAGTGAGAGGGAACCGGTCCGTATGTGGGATCCGAACCCTCGGGCGGGAGTGCCGCCGCGCTTCCCAAGCGGGGCACTATCCAGTGCGCCACCGGGCCGGCCCGGGGCAGTAAACCTTTTTGACTTTTGCCTTGGAGGACTATATTATCTTTATACTGGACAATAAACAAACCTGCCTTTTTATTTTCCAATGACACACTGTATTTTCTAAAGCTGTCTACTATATAAAAATCCAGAACAAAGGAGTTAGTGCATCTTCCTGCAAGATGTACAGAAATTCTAGTCTCCCATGGAGAGGTGCTTCCTTCCACCTTGTTTTGGAGTTGGGATAGCATTTTTGATTACATATTCTTTCCCAATCAATTTAAAACTTCTGGTGAAATGATAGAATCTTAATATGTTTGTTTGAAGCATAACATTAAGCTGTTCTTTTCTCTGACAATACCTGTTTCCCCCTTTTTCTTGCTTCAGTTTTGTTCAGATCCTGGCCTTTTCTCACATAGACTACCATAATTGCCTCCTAACAGGTCTCACTGTCTGTAGTCTTATTCCTTCTATCTTCAATACCTCTGACAGAGAGATCTTCTTAAAATGCAGATATGATCATGTCATTCAATTTAAATTTGTCATTGGTTCCCCATTACTATTAGGACAAAGTTTAAATTGTTGAGCAGTTGTGTGTAATTATTTCTCATATACTAACTACTATCCAACTTTTAGATGTTGGCAATTAAATAAATATTTTTAAAAAGCCCTGTAGACCACTATAGGTAGGCTCACCAAATAGGTGTATAGGTTATTTCTCATATACTAACTACTATCCAACTTTTAGATGTTGGCAATTAAATAAATATTTTTTAAAAGCCCTGTAGACCACTATAGGTAGGCTCACCAAATAGGTGTATAGGCTGCTTGTTGCCAGTTTGTAACCTCTGCTCTTATTTTTTTCTTTCATGCTTTGTCTGTAGTGTGCAGTTCTTTCTGCCTTTAATAATTTCCATATCTGCCTCTTATACTCATATTCATCCTTTAAAACTTACCTACTCAGTAAAGCCTTTAAGTGAACCCTTTTCAACTTATTTAGATTCCTTGCTTTGAACACCTTTATAGTAATTTCAGATAAACTGCATGTGTCACTGTGGCACTCATTGTGTTGTAATTACTCATTTTCTTTTTGGTCTCTCTTACCACCACAGAAAGTTTAAGTTACTCAGAACAAAACTCCTGTGCCCTTCCACATGTACTAAATCTTTAGGAAAGAAAATTGCTTTCCTCAGAATTATTTTAGAATCAAATTCATTAAATTAGTTGGTGCTTTTAATCACCTTTAGATATTCCCTGCTTTGAGCCTTCAGGATATTAATTAGCTTAATTTTAAAGGGAAAGATATAGTATTCATTGGAAAATAGACATGAGTTGCAGTCCCTATAGTTCAACTTATAGTCCAATATTTATGGACATCATATATATTATTTACAATGCCAAATAATATTTTCTTGCTTTGTTCAAATTTATAATACAGACCGTGGATATTCATAAAGAGAAAGTGGCTCGAAGAGAGATTGGTATTTTGACAACAAATAAGAATACATCAAGAACTCACAAAATAATAGCACCTGCAAACATGGAACGCCCTGTAAGGTATATTCGGAAGCCTATCGACTACACAGTTCTGGATGATGTGGGCCATGGTGTCAAGGTAAGCATTTTATATTACATTAACAAACTAATTTGCATATCTAGTAAATATTTTGGAAAGGAAATATGGTGGTAAAGATAATTTTCTTAATTAATAGTCTCTTTAGCTAGTAACTAGCATTATTCTTTTCATAGAATATTTAACATTAATTATGTATTTTACTAAGCTTGGGACAGAATTTTACCTGTCAAATAGGCTATATTCAAAAGATGTTAAAACTTGAAATGACTGTTTATTAAATAAGCCATTTTAATCCTAGACTAGTATTATAAGTTTGTGTTGTGAAAGTCATGTCTTGCTTTTACTACTGAATAAATATTTCAAAACAAAGAATTTATATGCTTCCCAAAATTGGTTTAGAAAGTCATTTATAAATATTTTTATCCTTTTATTCCTAAATATGTATATATATTTGTGCACCTGCGTGTATGTGGATGTAATTCCAGCAACTTATAAAAAAATTAAAATGGTATGTAATTTTGTTCTGTGTAACCACCCGCCCCTCCCCCTTTCCCCCCAAACATTGTACACAGGCATGCTTTTAGGAGAGAGATTATTTGTTGTCCATGTCCATTTCTAAGCATAGCTGAAGTAACTGATCTTGAAGGATATCTGTAGTCTGTCAGTTTTTTTGGTACTTGTGGGTCATTTTGCAAGCATCTGGAATGACCTAAATTCTTTACACCTCTCTGCTCGGACTAAACTATTCCTCTGAGATGTGGTACTATGGTCCCTTTCTTAGAGGACATTATTTGATTTTGTTTTTGGTCTTCAGAATATTTTATGGTAATTTTAAAGGAGTGAGCTAGAATCCTGAGGCTTTTGTAGCTGGTTGACCTGACTAGTGCTGCTTCTGGATCTGTTGTAGTATGAATTTTCTGGGGTGCCTGGATGAGAGAGGGGTATAGCTGACAACGTTTATCTTTATTCTTCTCTTTTCTGAGACCATTTGAATCTCCCCTTCACGTTCTTGCTCGGAAGTTATATGTAAAGTTGGAACACTGCAAATGTAGAGGAGACTACTTGTTTGTTCCTGTATTTTTATCAAGGGGTGTGGCTAGAGGGTAAATTTAATTTTAACTTAAGATATTTTAGACTAAATCTATGGGGTTTCAACTTTGAGAGTCTGGGAAAAACCTCTTTTGTATTATTACCTGCCTTGGGATTTTGTGTGTGTGTGTGTGTGTGTGTGTATGCACATGCACACACACATGCACACACACGTACACACAATGGGTCTTCAAAAAGTTCATGGAAAGATATGTGTTATCTTTTAATTCTATTTTTCTGTGAACTTTTTGATGTACCCTCATATACATTTACTTGTATATAAGACACACTCAGTAGCTTTTCCCCCTAAAGCAATACATACTAGTTAGAAAAGCTGTCATTGTCTTAGAAGTGAATATCCTCCATTGTCTCATCCCTCCACAAATAATTGTGTTTAACAGTTTAAGACGTAGTACTTAGCAGAGTATAAGATGCATACAAATTTTTTTTTTTTGGTCCTTTTTGAGACCGGCCGCACTGCGCTCAGCCAGTGAGCGCACCGGTCATCCCTATATAGGATCTGAACCCGCGCAGGAGCGCTGCTGTGCTCCCAGCGCCGCACTCTCCCGAGTGCGCCACGGGCTCGGCCCAGAAACAGTAGTTTTTAAAGCTGCCCAAGTAATTTCAATGTGCTTTAACGTACACTCAAAGGTTAAGAATCATTATCCTAGACTAACCTTCTGGCTAAGATAGAGTAATAGGGACTGGATTTACCCTCCCACCTAAAACAATCTTGTATACGTACATATGTATATATACACATATGATATGTACACACACGTGAGAGGGGACTTCAAAAAGTTTATGCAGGGCCGGCCCAGTGGCGCACCGCTACAGTGCGCCGCTTGGGAGCGTGGCGGCGCTCCCGCCGAGGATTCGGATCCCACATGCAGACCGGCCACTCACTGGCTGAGCGAGGTGTGGGCGCAGCACCGAGGGTTGCGATCCCATTGCCGGTCCTGGTCCGGTACGGGTGCGACACTGAGGGTTGCGATCCTTTGCTGGTCAAGAAAAAAGACAAAAAAAGGGGAAAAAAAAAAAAAGTTTATGCAAAGATTCTTATTATCTTCTAATTCTACTTTTCCACAAACATTTTGAAATACCCTCGTTGTGTGTGTGTGTGTGCGTGTGTGTGTGTGTGTGTGTGTGTGTGTGTGTGAAGCAAC
>NW_007729530.1:216822-224334 GCF_000696425.1 Galeopterus variegatus | reverse complement strand
TATTTACACAGGAATGATTTTTTTTAAAAAGTTTCAATTTTATTAAGCAGAGGAATGAGCTATTGAATCATTTCAAAGAAATAGCCTTACAGACATTTATAGTATGTATAGTATGAAAAGGTATGATCTACTTAGGGATAGAAGATAAGGAGGAATCATTGTTTTCAACCTAAATTCCAGGAAAATGGTAAAATTACTCATCCATAAATGTAAATGCTAAGGACCTGAAGCGAGATCTTAAGGAAATAAAAAGCAGCCTTGTTTTGGATGTATTTTGGACACATGTAAGTGGAAAAGTTTTGTAGGTTGCTAACAGTTATATTTTGAGCTGTAAAATATAGAGATTCTTTTCTTTTTTTTTTTTTTTCCTTTTTGTCTTTTTTCGTGTCCGGCAACGGATTGCAACCCTCAGTGTCGCACCCGTACCGGACCGGGACCGGCAACAGGATCGCAACCCTCGGCGTTGCTCCCACACCTCACTCAGCCAGTGAGCGGGAACCGGTCTGTATGTGGGATCCGAACCCTCGGCGGGAGCGCTGCCCCGCTCCCAAGCGGCACACTGTAGCAGTGCGCCACCGGGCCGGCCCCTAGAGATTATTTTCTACTAACACTCCCCAACCCCAACACATCTGCATAAATAAATGCACTTAATAGATGAGGCTGAGCTCTGTAAGAGGTTAAAGGTTATATCATATGATAGTAGCAGAGTTCAACTAGAATTTTCATTCTCAATCTAGTGCTCCTTTTATTCTTTCATTGGGAACCAGCTTGTACTTGAATGCTAATTTGTTTTCTTTCTTTTTCACTTGAAACAGCAAATGAGGAAAGATGTGTGGGCATATTCAGAATATTTTCTCAGTTATTTTAGGATATTGTTTATTGTAATGTATATACACTACAGGATATACATTATAGTATATATATGCTGTAATAAGCATAAATATATACTATAATACATATAATAAGATGTGCATTAGTATATCTTATCTTCAAGGATTCTAATAATATTATTAAAATTTAGTTTTCTCAATTCAGATGTGAAATGTAGTGGTTAGGTAGGGTTCCAGACATTGTTTCTAGATAAAAGTCAGCAATATAATTTTAAACAAACGTTAAAGAATACCAAATTTCTGACATAGTTTCTAAATGAGAATGTGTTCAAGAGAAGCTAAATTCCTTCTTTGGATGATTTCCGTTAATATTACCTCTCTGGTCACCAGAAAAATTGTAGATACCTACTGAGAACAGTAGATGTTGTGGAAGGAACTTGAAACCAAAAAAATCTGTAAAAATTTAGACTCTGGAACGTGAAGTTTTTTTTTTCTTTGTAATGTCATAGTACAAGTAATGATGCTTTAGGATTGTACGCATTGTTTCGTGTAGGTAGGCTAGTCATCTTTCACAGAAGGAAGCTTTAGGATCAAAGCAACTTTTCAGTTTTGAATTTTGACTAAACTGATTCACAAGAAAATTTAGAACTAAAACAGCTTATAACTACCTACTAGTGTGGACCTGCTTGGGATTTGGGTTCATAAGGTAGCAATGAGAGGGTTTTCAAGACCCTGTCTGTTTATTTCTATTCTTGTGCATCATGATTTCATTTTTAAACATTGAAGCGCTAGGTCCTTTTCTGAATGTGTAAGCAACCTGTGATTTTGAATTTAAACATTTGCAGTTTATCAATTATTAAAATATTGTACTACCATTCAAACAACGAATACTTATATTTGGGCATTCATTATCTAGTAAAGTATTAGGTCTTGTATGCTGATGTGTTAAAATAGCTTTACATCTAAGGTGTTACGGTGTTTATGTTTAAATCAAAGTAACTTTTTAAATTATCTGTGATTCAGTTGGATTAGTTTCATAAGATAAAATACTGACCTAAGATATTATTGGGACTGCATGAGATTGGCATAATTAAGTGGTGGTTTCCTTCTGAATATATTTCTTTTGAAAAATATGTGAAGTACTATATTTCCCCATTACTTATGGATATATATTTTTTTACAAAGTATTTGAAATGTGGCTGTATAAAAGCTTATTAACATGAATTGAATAACTGTAAATGTAAACCTGTCCTATCAGATATAACTTATCAGAATTAATTTCTACTTTTCCCCCCTCTTTTTTTGCCAACGTAAAGTGGCTAAAAGCCAAGGTAAGAGATGTTACTTATCATTTGATCCACAGTATTCCCTCTATATTGATAGAGGCTGCAGAGCCACTAAAATTTGAAAATTCTTATGTCTGTCTGCTTTCCTGTAGGATTTATATAGATAAAATTACTCAAACTCAGTTCAAATCAGCAACATTTAACTTGGCTGTGTTAATATATCAAAGATATATTGACATCTGCATTTATATAGGAACATTAATTTTGCTAACATTTATTGCTTTGCTCATTTTTTGATAGTTGCCTTGCTTTCATTGACTTACAATTAGGAGGTTTCCCAGACATCATATGTGACTTTGTTACTGAATTGTCAAGATAAAAATGTTTTTTTGGAAGGGTATATTAACAAATTGACATTGAGATCTGCAGTTTATGTTTATGCACACTTTCAAAAATTTTAGGAAACTCAATATTTGAATGTAAGTAAGTTTAATCTCAGTTAACATGTTTAGCAATAAAATGTTATATAAAAGTCAATGATCTCACCTGTGTTTTGCCATAAATTGGTAAGAATGGCACAAAATAGTAGGAAAAGTGGAGTGCAAGTGATTCCTTGACATTTTAAAGTGTAGTACCAAAGTCGTTATTAAAACTGTCTGGGAATCCTTACTTCACATTCTGATATTAAAAAAATAATAATACATGGTGTTAAAACACCAAGAGAACAGTTTGATATAAAAATAAAAGCTTTTCTTTCCACATTTTAGCATGGAAATAACCAGCCTGCAAGAACTGGCACACTGTCGAGAACAAATCCTCCTACTCAGAAACCACCAAGTCCTCCCATGTCAGGCCGGGGAACGTTGGGGTAAGAATTCAATTATATTTTACAAAAGAATTCATATGCTAAAGGAAAAGGTGTTCCTTTGACTTAAGTAAATGCATGGATCCTTGGCCTCCTACTCAGAAACCACCAAGTCCTCCCATGTCAGGCCGGGGAACGTTGGGGTAAGAATTTAATTATATTTTACAAAAGAATTCATATGCTAAAGGAAAAGGTGTTCCTTTGACTTAAGTAAATGCATGGATCCTTGACATGGACATTCTCTATGTGCTGCTACCTGTGAGGAAAAGACAGACTGTTTTTCCTTTTCTCTAACCCCATAACGATCAACACAGAAGACTTCTGTGACCAAATGTGTATGTGTGGGGGCATGGAGGTGGAGGGGGGGGCAGTTGACCACATATCAAGCAAGGAAGCAATTCTGCTGTGATACCAGCTAAATGTCCTCTAATTCAATACAGTTCTGACACTGTCTACCTGGAGATAGGGTCAGATCACACAGGTGGAGGACTCAGTCCCATAAGGCTGAGCCTCCCTTCTAATGCCAGTTGCAAGCCCCAGGTTTTGCCTGTGCTTCTGACTGAGAAGCTGTGTGTGCATCTTGGTTCCCACGACCCCTCCTTGGGTTTGATTAATTTGCTAGAGTGGCTCACTGATCTAATGGAAACACAGTTACTGGTTTATTATAAAGGATATTGCAAAAGATACAGATGAAGAGATGCATAGGGCTGAGATAATGGGGAAAGGAGTGCAGAGCTTGCATGCCTCCCTGGGCACACCATCTTCTACAAACCTCCATGTGTTCAGCTGTCCAGAAGCTCTCCAAACTTTGATCTTTTGAGCTTTTATGGAGGCTTCATTACACAGGCCTAATTGGTTAAATCATTGTCCACTGGTGATCAACTTAACCTTCAATCCCCTCTTCCCTCCCTGGAGATTGGAGGGTGGGGCTGAGAATCCCAAACTTCTAATCTGCCTTGGTCTTTCCAATGATCAATTTCCATCCTGAAGCTACTTAGGGGCTGCCAGCCATTGGTCAACTCATTAGCATACAAAAAGAATTTATAACCTTGGAAATTTCAGGGTTTCAGGAGTTATATGCCGGGATACAGAGACAAAAACCAAATGTATATTTCACAACATCACGCTACATTTTACAAATTCATTTTACTTCGTATTTCCCTGAACAGACTCCACAATGAATATGCCTACTTTATAATAATTTTTATAGGTCTGTACTAGAAAAGTTCTATTGTATATGTGTAAATGAGCATTACTTATTTTTTGTCTTCTAATTATTTTTTAAAAATACAAACCTAACTTTATTTCAGTTGAAGTGACCAGAGGATTCTATATGGTGCATTCACATGTATTCATGTGTATATTGCAGAACTTTTTTTTTTTCTTAATTTATTAAAAAAAAAATTTTTTTTAATTGCATCATAATTGATTGTACATATCTGTGGGGTACAGGGTTGAATATCAGTACCTGTGTGCAATACGTGATGCTCAAATAAGGATAGTTAGTATGTTCAACATTAAACAATATAATTTTTTGTGGCCCTTTACCGATTTCTTGCTAACTCCTCCTCCCCGTCTTCCTTTCCCAACTTTGGTGGACTCAGTTCTGATTTCTTTTGAAAGTTCAATGAATTATTGTGATTGTTATATCTTTTTTAAAAAATCTATTTGTTTATTTTTTTAACTCCCACTTATGAGTGACAACACAAGGTATTTCTCCTTCTGTGCCCAGCTTATTTCACTTAACATAATTTTCTCTAAGTTCATCCATGTTGCTGCGAATGGCAGTATTTCATTCTTTTTTAGGGGGCAGAGTAATATTCCATTGTGTATATATACCACATCTTCCTTATCCAGTTGTCCATCAGTGAATATTTAGGTTGGTTTCAACTCTTGGCTATTGTAAATAGAGCTGCTGTAAACGTGGGAGTGCAGGTATCCCTTTGACATGATGATTTCCATTCCTTTGGGTGTATGCCCAGCAGTGGGATTGCTGGATTTTATGGCAGTTGTATCTGTAGTTGTTTGAGAAATGTCCATACTGTTTTCCATAATGGCTACACTGATTTGCAGTCCCAGCAGTGTGGGTGAGTTCCATTTTATCCGTGTTCTCCCCAGCAATTTGTTGTTCTGTCTTTTTGGTAATGGCCAGTCAAACTGGGGTGAGATGCTATCTCAATTTGGCTTTATTTTTTGATTTGCATTTGCCTAATGCTTAATGATGTTGAGCATTTTTTCATGTGTCTGTCAGCCGTTTGTATATCTTCCTTTGAGAAGTGCCTATTCATCTCCTTTGCCCATTTTTTAATTGGGTTACTTGTTTTTTTTCTGTTAAGTTGTTCGAGTTCCTTATGTATTCTGGATATTAATCCCTTGTCAGATGTAAAGTTTACAAATATTTTCTCCTGTTCTGTAGGTTGTCTTTTCACTCTCGTTTCTTTTGCTGTGCAGAAGCTTTCTAGTTTGATATAATCCCATTTGTTTATTTTTTGTTGCCTATGCTTTTGGGGTCTTATTCATAAAGTCTTTGCCCAGTCCTACATCCTGAAGTGTTTCCCCTGTGTTTTCTTTTAGGAGTTTTATAGTTTCAGGTCTCATATTTAAGTCTTTAATCCATTTTACTGAAGTGTTTCCCCTATGTTTTCTTTTAGGAGTTTTATAGTTTCAGGTCTCATATTTAAGTCTTTAATCCATTTTAAGTTGCTTTTGGTATATGGTAAGACGTACAGGTCTAGTTTCATTCTTCTGCATATGGATGTCCAGTTTTCCCAGCTTCATTTATTGAAGGGTCAGTCTTTTCCCCAATGTATGTTCTGGGTACCTTTGTCAAAGATCAGTTGTGAGTATGTGGGTTGATGTCTGGATTCTCTCTCAGGTCCGAGTGTTTGTTTTTATGCTAGTACCATGCTGTTTTGGTTACTATAGCTTTGTAGTATAATTAGATGTCAGGTAGTGTAATACCTCTGGCTTTAGTTTTTTTGCTCAGGATTGCTTTGGTTATTTGGGGTCTTTTGTTCCTTGTGAATGTTAGAATAGGTTTTTGTTTCTGTGAAGAATGTCATTGGTAATTTGTTGGGGATTGCATTGAATCAGCTTTGGGTAGTATGGACATTTTTATAATGTTAATTCTTCCAGTCCAAGAGCATGGAATGTCTTGCATCTTTTTGTGTCTTTAATTTCTTTTAGCAGTGATTTGTTGTTCTTGTTGTAGATCTTTTTCCCCTTTCTCAAATTTATTCCTAGGTTTTTTATTTATTTTTTTGTAAGTGGGCTTGCTTTTTTGATTTCTTTTTCTGCAGAACTTTGAATAAGTGATCTACTTTGTATATTTTGGCTTAGTAGTCTGCAGTTTCTTCTGTTTCCTCTATTATGTGGTACCTGAGACTTAAGGATTCATTACTGGAGTACTTGTAACTGTGCTTCGGCTGGTAATCTTAGGCTTCTTCATACTAGAGTAGTTTAATGAGAAGGCCAGTTGGAGAAGTATAAAAGATAACATTTGGTGGCTTTTTCCTTCCCATTTCTCACTGTATTAAATATATTGAATACCTGCCGAGACATTTTTGAAAGACTGTTCACCTTAACACAGGAAATGTTATATGAGATTTCTTGGTTTTGGTGGAGAGGTTGATCAACAATCAACGTTTTAGAGAATCTTAGTCCCTGTTTTCATTCTTTAAACACTCTGCCCCTGAAAAAAAAAATGAAGTTATTAAACAGAAAAGTAAAAACTATTTTGCTGGTAGTACCAATGTCTAGGTTTTGATCCCTGTACTGGCCAGCTCCAAAAAAAAAAGTAAAAATTATTTATTGAGAAATTAATGGCATTACATCTAGCATCAGATTGTAGTTCTCCATATATTACTATATTGAAGTAGGAATAAATTACAGAGGAGATAATTAGCTTCCTATGTGAAGAACCAGTGGCTTATGGGTGACTGAGCTGGGAATAATGTGCATTTCAAAGTTCGACATTTTTGAGCATTTAAAAAAATTATAACCATTATTTTTAGAAATAATGTTAGAACTTTAAATTACCCTTTTATCTGTTTTTTCTAAGAAAAGGCAAGAAATTTTAGCATTTGTGTTAAAGTACCAAAATTCGTATACTCCAATTTAAGAATATATTTTAAAATTACAAACTTTATTTATTAAACATTTTTTTAAAAGTCTTTTAGGGCCGACCCTGTGGCTCACTCGGAAGAGTGCGGCGCTGGGAGCGCAGTGGTGCTAGGAGCACCGAGGCCATGGGTTTGGATCATATATAAGGATGGCCGGTGTGCTCACTGGCTGAATGCGGTGTGGTTACGATCCCCTTACCAGTCAGAAAAAAAAAAAAAAGTCTTTTAAACTTTGTCACAAAGGGACAATCACAAATTTGTGGGGAGTATACCATTTTATCTTTTTTATTCATTATTCCTTTCTCTGTTGTACTTCTTTAGACGGAATACACCTTATAAAACCCTGGAACCTGTTAAACCCCCAACAGTTCCTAATGACTACATGACGAGTCCTGCTCGGCTTGGAAGTC
>NW_007729530.1:214509-216017 GCF_000696425.1 Galeopterus variegatus | reverse complement strand
GTATACTAGAATGTGTTATTGTATATATTATTTTTAAATGTTTTAGAAATCAACTACCCAGTGGGTTTTAAAAACCCATGGAGCATAACATACATTCATGTAAGTATACACTTTATTAAGTATACACCTTGATGGATTAATACAAATTGAACACATGCATGTAACCATCAATCCCGATTGGGACATTAACAGCAACCCCGAAGTCCCCTTCAGTGCTCTTTCCCAATTGTTGCTTCTACCTTCTTCCAAACCTTAACAGTAGCCATTTCAATTTTTGAGCACTTTTTGTAAAAGCCAGACAAATTTATTTTGTAACTTAACTTGCTATATTCTTCAGTTTTATCTCTCATTTTAAAACTTGGGCAAGAAACCTCTCTTTGCCTTGCCTTTTAGGTTGGTAAATTAGAGATAACTTAGCAAAATTATTTTTGAGGATTCAACTAAATAGGATGTAGCTGTTAGATGCTAGGAAATTGGTGTTGCTATTGCTACTGTTAGTAAATAGATTATGTTGGCATCAGTAGATACTATATCAAGTCTAGCTCAGTGAGGACCCAAATTATTCACTTTTTATGTTTTGAGTTATTGGATCAAAGTATGGTTTTCTGCTATAGTGGAATTAGTAATAGTTTAATCATATACATCAACCAATTATTAACAGGTGCTTTATTAGATAGTGGGTATATAGCAATAAAATATAGTTCTTTTTTTCAGGAGCTCATTAAAGGGCCAGACTGTCAATATTTTAGGATTTGTGGGCCATATGGTCTCTGTTGAAATTATTCAATTCTGTCATTGCAGCACAAAAGCAGCCAGAGACAGTACAGAAATGAATGAGCATGTCTGTGTTCCAGAAAAACTTTATTTATGGCACTGAAATTTGAATTTCATGTGATTTTAATGTGTTACAAAATATTATTCCTTTTTTGATTCCCCCCCCCCCCCCCCNAAAAAAAAAAAAAGTCTTTTAAACTTTGTCACAAAGGGACAATCACAAATTTGTGGGGAGTATACCATTTTATCTTTTTTATTCATTATTCCTTTCTCTGTTGTACTTCTTTAGACGGAATACACCTTATAAAACCCTGGAACCTGTTAAACCCCCAACAGTTCCTAATGACTACATGACGAGTCCTGCTCGGCTTGGAAGTCAGCATAGTCCAGGCAGAACAGCTTCTTTAAATCAGAGACCAAGGACACACAGGTAAGCCCTCAGGTTGAGCAGTTGAACATCTGAGAATGCATGTTATTGGTTGGTTACAAACTCCTATAAAGGTGCTGAGTGAAGGTGAAGTATTAGTATAATGCTAATATTGAATATAAAAGTTAGGAGTATTAGCATTGTATATTTTCCTGTAAATTTGCATCATAACTTCTGCTTTTAGATTTTTTTATATCTATTTATACTATTAACAGATTGTTAGTATTTCCTCCTTTTGACAGAGGTACAGATGTATATCTGGATCAAAGCTAAAGAATGTTTTTTAAATAGTCTTTTAAAAACTCAC
>NW_007729530.1:179864-213093 GCF_000696425.1 Galeopterus variegatus | reverse complement strand
TCCTTTTTTGATTCCCCCCCCCCCCAACTATTTAAAAATACAAATACTTCACAGGTTGTAAAAATTAGGCAGTGGACCAGTTTCAGCCCACAGGTCATAAATTGCCGATCTCTATGTTAGAAAAAAGGCGTGTAAGCCAATAATTGTAGAAGTGTGTAATAAGTGCAAAAATATTCATATGTCTGTGATTCATTTGTGGCACAAAGCTGAGTATTGATCACCTGGCTTGAGATAGTTAAGGAGGCCTTCACGTCTAAGCTGTTTTTGTCATATAGATGGCTTTTTTCTTTTTTTCCCATTAACATGTAATAATCTAATTATAGAATGATCATATTGGAAAAGAAAATTAAAATCCTATCCAGGCATTGCAGATCTCTGCCCTGTTGAGTTTCTTGGATTATTGAATAAATGATGTTCATTTTGAAACATAATAAGGAGCCTAAGGCTACACATACAGATGTGTATGCTTTCACACATGTACATGGGTGTGCACAAATTACTGAAAATAATTGGATGGTAGCTGATCTTATACCTCACTCAGAACAACTAGATAGTGCCAGGTCTTATGGTTAAAAGGACAGTAGATCCATAGGAAGACCAATACTAGAGGAATTGGTTAGAGTTTATCAGTATCAGCTATTCTGGAATGCCAACACTAAAACTTAGTATTGTCTTTTTTTTTGTTATGCCTATTTTCCAGAAAGTCTCCCCGTTTTATCACCTTTCTTTGAGATGAGTAGAAGTTTTTATATTAATTTCAGACTAGAATTGGTTACCCTTCATATTTACTTCCATAGCCACTTGTACATTTTCTTTTGTAGTATCCTTCACGCTGTTTTTTAATGTCTGTTTTTCCATGCTTAACTATCAGTTCCCTGATAATGTGGTTCATGTCTGCATTGTTCACTTCTCTTCTTGGCAGATTTTAATTAAACACTTGCTGACTCATTGTACCGTAAGATTTTATTGGTCATAAATTTCTCAGTAGAGATGGTTCTGAATAGAGTTGTCCCTTGGCATTGTGGGGAATTGGTTCCAGGACCTCCCTTGGATACCAAAATCTATGGATGTTCAAGTCTCTGATATAAAATGGTGTAGTATTTGTGTATAACCTGTGCACATCCTCCTTGTACTTTGAGTCATCTCTAGATCACTTATAATGCGTAATACAATGTAAATGCTATGCAAATAGTTGTTATACTGTATTGTTTAGGGAATAATGACAAGAAAAAAAGTTTGTACATGTTCAGGACATGTACTGGTTTTTTTCCTGAATGTTTTAAATCTGAGATTGGTTGAATTCACTGATGCAGAACCCACAGATACAGAGGGCCAACTGTACTATGTTATCATTCTATCAGTTTCATATGGGTTGAGAAGTAGAGTGAAAGACAAGAACCACTTCAAGTATTAGGGTTAAGATTTGTAATAAACAGTTTAAAATGTCTTTTTTATATATATATGTGTACATCATAAAGGGAGTAGTTAGTAGCCTTGTGTTTATTATTACAATTTTTTTTTTCAATCTCTAGAATTGTTTTATTCACAATTTATTTTTCTTTTCTTTGCAGTGGAAGTAGTGGAGGAAGTGGAAGTCGAGAAAACAGTGGAAGCAGTAGTATTGGCATTCCCATTGCTGTGCCTACACCTTCACCACCCACTATTGGACCAGGTATGTTATTTATTAATCTGTGATCAATATGTGCTGATATTCATGAGCTTTATTATGGAAGGCTAAATAATGTATTCATACTGTATAAAATTATTTATTAAATTGGTGATTGTTGCTAGTATAAAGGCTAATAACAAATTTAACAATATTTTTAGATTGGTTTTCACAAAGTCTTTAGGATTTTACCAGCTGTTTCTACTTACATATAGCACATATTAAATGGCTTTGTTAAATAACTTTTTTGCCATTTTGCTTTACTTGCCTTGGGGTACTAGTCAAGTATGACCTTTATTATTTCAGGAGCAAACTGATATTGTGTGGTACTCCAACCAAAGCATCAGTGTCTGTAAAGATGAATTACGTTTCAAAGAGTTTTGCTGTTGTCTTGTAGGCTATGGCTCCACTTGGTGTTTGTTTTGTGACTTTACAATCTTTATATTCAATACATATTTCAGTGATGTGTAATGAATGTAAAATGAGATTAAAATAGGAATATTCTTTTACTTTTTAGAAAGTATAAAAATGTAAGAAATCCTTGAAGAGCATTAAATTAGCCCCATAATTTTTAGTGAATGAAATGGATACTTTTTATAGTGTTAAAATTGTACATTTAAAAAGTAAGTATGATAATGAAAAATGTTAGGGGAAAAATTCCTTTCTTCTCAAGCCTATATTGTTGAAAAAGGAGAAAAAACTGTTTATAAAAATGGGCATTTTCATAGTTAATGCAGGTATAAACTCAATGGCCTTTTTACCTAGTAAAATTCTTGAACGTGCTTTATATATGGGCGTCTCTCTTTTTTTTTTTCCTTCTTGCCAATACATTGTACTTCCTTGCTGTTTTAGAATGTTTAGTTCTCTTTTTTTGCACTCGGACCTGAATTATAAACTATTTTATTAGAAAATATTTCTGTCCCTTCTCCTTCTGGAGCTCCACCAGCACCACCTCTGCCATCACTTCTCCCAGTGATCACTGTGATAGGTGAGATCACATGGCCATTGGAGCCGTTGAGCTTACTTTGCATAATTCATAATAAACTTCTCTGTAGCTAATAGACTGCTAACTTTTATAGTTATTAGGTTGTAGGTGATAATACAAAGGTTAAAGTATTAAATCTAATATACACTAATTTCTTCTGATGAAAGGCTTCTGAACTTACACAGTAAACAAATATAAAATAACTCTTCTTGCAATATGGAATGTTTCTCTGCTTGGTTTACAACCAACTTAATGTGATTTTTATTTGTTATTTGTTTAGGTTTTTCTAGGAGAATTATAGCAGTGATTGTTCAAAAAAAAAAATTTTTTTTTTTTTTTTAAAGATGACATGTAAGGGGATCGTAACTCTTGACTTGTTGTCAGCACCACGCTCTCCTAAGTGAGCTAACTGGCCATCCCTATATAGGGATCCGAACCCGTGGCCTTGGTGTTATCAGCACCACACTCTCCCAAGTGAGCCATAGGCTGGCCCTAAAAAAAAAAATTTTTTTAAATATTAGCAGTGTAATAATCCCCCCTACCAGGTGAAACTTCATTTGAAACTCCCTGGTATATACAACAGTCAGAAGACCAGGGTGAAGTTGAGGTCAGGAGGAGAAAAAAGGAAAGGAAAGTAATGTGTGGTATGGGGTGCTCGTTCTGAGGCTTATTTGTGTATCACAGTTTGAAAAATATTCCCCAGGCTTATGACATCTGAGGATGCATGAAACAGTTTTCTCAGTAAAACACATTTAAATTGTTCCCAATTTGGGGTGACTAGATTGAATATGTGAGGAATTCCAGATATGTACTCAGTATAAAACCCATGTGGTGTAGAAATAATCATAATCTGGTTTGAACTGCTTTTCTGGAGAAATTCAGGAACCATATTTAGGAATGTTCATAGTAGTAGTATTAATAATAGCACAAATCTTGATGCAGCCCAAATGTCTAATGACAGTAGGTTGGATAAATAAATTGTGGTATATTCACATACAAATAAGCAGTGGGGCTGGCCAGTTATTTTAGTTGGTTAGAGCATGGTGTTATAACCCCAAGGTCAAGAGTTTGGATCCCCGTTCCAGCCAGCCACCAAAAAACCCCAAAAGAAAAACCAAAAAAACCCAGCAAAAATGAAATACATATTGATATATACTTATCCACATGGGTGAATTTTGAAAAATAATATCAAGGGGGAAAAGAGCAGTTTAATAGAACACATATGGATTGATTTTATTATAAAAGTTTATAAATTTGTAAAAATTCTATGTGTATTATTTAAGGTTATATGTATCTGTGGTAAAAACCATATAGAAAAGAAAGAAAATGTAACACGTACTTTGTAGGATTAGGAATCCAGGAAAGGGCACATAGGAAGCTTCAGTGAGATGTTAATATTCTATTTCTTGAGCTTGGTATTTTATTTTTCTTTAAATTATATATACACACATAATTTATATACACACACACACACACACACAACATATAATTGCATATATATCAGTTATATACCTTTGGCATTATGATTTATTTAATAATAAAATATAAAAATAAATTCTAAAATAGGCATAGGTTAGTAGTGCTAAACAAGTAGTTTTCAGTTTTGAATCAGCAAGAAAAATAACTTGGATTCTGTACACTTTTTATACAAGTCAGAGAAATGTAAAAATCATTTAACGGAAATTTCTATTAAAAATCGTTAAAGGCTTACTTCTTAGCTCTTGGAGAAATTAGCTTTCCAAAATTAATCATTCCCAAAGGCTTTTAAATAGACTATTATTTTTAAAATGGCTCTATTTAGAAAATGAGCATGTGGGTGATTTAAGTAATTAGTGACTGCCTATGGCTTGGGAGTTCCAAGATGTTAAGTATGAGCATTTCTTTTAATGAACAACCTCTGCTGTATGGTTTTATTTAATACCGTGTATGACACCTAAGAGAAATTAAGTTAGACCACAGAATGAAGATAAACTAGAATGCCGTCTTTTTACTTTCTCTGTCATGGTTTGGTGTTTGGGTGGGCAAAGGAGGATAATATTATTTCTGGTTAACTTTGGAAAGTATAGATAACTTTAGAGTCTTGGAACTCTATTAACTTTTCACATATTAACTTTTGAAATGTTGGTGAAGATGACATCGAATAAAATTTTAAGTATTAATACTTTGCTTAGTTTAGGTATTGAGTTATAAATATATAAGCATGATTTAAAAAAGAAAAGGAGATTGCTTTGGGTGTAGTATGGAAAAAAAGCCCTCAAAGTATGGAGAAAAATAATAGATTTTCTAAACAAAGCTGCCTTAATATGCTATATTTTATAGTGTCTAAAATTTTTTCCAGTTTTGTCAGGTATAAAAATTTAACTAATAAGGAAGAGTATGTTAATCTTAAAAATTTGGAGATATGTAATAAATTTGACATTATATGTAAGTGCTTTGAAATTAGAAATCGTATTTCTTTTAAAAATGATTCTACTCTAATATGTATTGATACTAATAACTGCTAATGCAATAAAAATTCATATTAAAAATAGTAGTAGATGTGGAAAATATACTTAACAGTTTAAATTCCATCATTTAACATGGATTTGGCTAGATAGATTCTTATACTGTGAATCAAAATCTGAAAATGTGGCAATGAAGAGGAAGAAGTTTGTAAACCATGTATGAATGTATTCATATCTAATGACTGTTGCTTTCCACCTCACACTGTCTTTTGGAACTTATTGTGTTAGAGAGACAGTTTACATATAAAAGCCATATATTATGAGGTGCAGAAAAAATTTAAATATTAGCAAAATACCATTTGGGATTATGCTTATTTAAAAGGCTTAAGAATGTTACTTATTTACTTTTGCAGCTTTCTGCATCATAGCTGTTTTTCCTTCTGTTTTTAGCTTCAGGGATAGAGTTATTTGATTTTTATTTTTACTTTTTTCTTTATTTTGTGCCACAGACGTGAAAAGTAACAAATATCTCTTACTGAGAGTCCTCCCTCTTTGTTCTGCCATCTGAGGTGATTACAATGCTTAAATCTCTTTGTTGGTTGCCTTTGACTAATGCTTTTCAGCAGCCCCGGGCTCAGCTCCTGGTTCCCAGTATGGCACAATGACCAGGCAGATTTCTCGGCACAACTCTACTACTTCTTCAACATCTTCTGGTGGATACAGACGAACTCCCTCTGTGACTGCTCAGTTTTCCACTCAGCCTCATGTTAATGGAGGTCCACTTTATTCTCAAAATTCAAGTAAGCTTGTGCTTTGAAGGCATAAAGCAACAGTGGAGCTCCTTTTGAAAGAAATTATTTGAAACTTTTTTTTTTTTTTACCAGTGATAGACAGCAATTGAAACCATGCTATTTCGTGTTTATTTTTGCTTTAGGATGTTAGTCCTTGAATCATAGCATTTGAAGAGTAATTGCTTATTCTCTTCTAAATTCAGACTTATTAAGTATACTTAGTATACTAAAATTTAAGTAGTGCTTTAATATGCCATTTTTATTACTGTAAGTAGAGCTAGAGAACAAAAACATCTCTGAAATTAATTAAACTGTTTTAATAAATTAAAATTATTTTTATTGGCATGTTTGAGAGAGTAATGGCAAAATTAAAGACACAAACATTGTGAAAGTTTTCCTTTAAAATAGTGTAACAAAATTGCTGGCTATCACTTTTAAGGTCATTAACTATACCGAAATGAATTCAAAACCAATTAAAAATATTTTTGATGCCTGCTTAATTACTCTGTCTCTGAATAATCAGATGGTGGTAATGATTAGTGTCTTCACAGCATAGCTTTTCTTTTTCTTTCTGTACTAACAAGCATGGCTAGTTATTAACAGTGGGAAGGATATTCTTTTGATTTCTTTCTGTTCACCTCAAATTGCACATCTCAACACTAATTTCATTCAATGTTTAAAAGCTGATAATATTAAAAAATCGTTTTAGCATAGAATGTTAGGAAGTTTGAGTAGCTTAGGGTAGTCATTACTTTCACTTTCTTTATTAAGATGCTTAACACAAAAAGGAAAAAAAGAAAACGAAATCCAAAATGAACCTGTTGTCCAGGATTTGTTATTGGCTTGAAGTTGTGGTTACCAGTTAAGTTTTTTTTATTGGTGTGTTTGAGAGAGAACTTTCATAAAAAGAATGGGTTATTTTTATTTGTAATGCATGTCCTGAATATATATTTTAAAGCAGAACTCGGGGGAAGTTCCCTTATTTTTTTTTTTGTTTAAATTTTAAAGATTAATTATGTTGTAGCAAAACCTCCTAAGAATTAAAAACCATTTTAGCAGACATGTCAAAATTCAAAGTTAATCCCAAAATATATACAACCTTTTTCCAGACTAAAATTTTCATTCAAGCTACTAAGAAGTATTGATTTAGAATTCATAGTATTAATTAGGATTTTTACCTCACATTTTCCCTGGTCTCCTTTTGGTGTTGAAAGGTAGCCAGCATCTGAATAGTCTACAGATTATCTGATAATTCACCTCACTAGTTTTATGAACTTTTAACTTTTTTTCATATTCTACTTACTTTAGATCCTATCCTTATGTTCATTATTTTTTCCCCCCACTTAGATATTTAATTTACTCTGCAAGTAGGATTTTGAGTGTTTCTTCACATAATATATATTTGTGTAGTTTTATTTTAGCAATATTTGGGTGCATTATTTTCAAACAAGACATTTTCATTACTGAGCGTCTACATTCTTTCGAATATTTGACAGCAATTCTGGCCTCAAGTTTTAAATATATAATTATGTTTTGTCATATTAATTATCCTTCAATCTGATTTACTGTTGTGTTGTAGAAGTATGTAAATGTTTTTAGTGTTTTGATGTGCATATTTTCCCTTCTGTCTAAATGTGGTGGTAATGATTAGTGTCTGCACAGCGCAGCTTTTTTTTTTTTTTCCATACTAACCAGCAGCTTTTTTTTTTTTTCCATACTAACCAGCATGTCTAGTTACCAAGGGTTGTCTCAAAACTTTTTTTAGGTTTGTGGGAGTTTTTATTTGTTTATTTTAAAATGGAAACCTCTATCTAACCTTTTATTTATTTAAGATCCTTCTATATACAAAGTATCAGAATGAAAGAGGACCAATTTCATAGTGAATTGAATGTTATTTTTAAACATACATTGAATATTAATGCACACATTTGCTTTAAGTTGCTGCTGCTTTGAACACTAAACCTCTTTCAAATTTTTATGGTTACCAACAAAATTTGTACATTGGATTAATTAAAACGACCTTTTGATTATATGATCCTTGGGAACCAGTGAATTGTTTTTCTCTATCAATTTAGTGTCACTTCTTGGTGACTACCAGTAAACTGAATTTTACTATTCAGACCTATTGACTTTTTCTGAGCAGTCTTTGGCAGTTACTGTCTTGTTAAATGAGACAAAGTAGTAAACGTATGAATGTTTAATTCTAGTTTATAGTACAATTCTTAATATATTTGCTGCCCACATTAGCATTTGATATCAATTTCCTATAAATTATGTCCTCTCCAGAAAGAAGTTCGAATATGTTTCAAGCTATCCAATGATTCCTTAGAAATTACTTTAATGCAGATAATAGCATATCTTAACTTATTGGAGATCAGGTTTCCTTTTTCAGAACAGGGATAAAAGGAAGGTCACTTTTGAGATATCTTATCCCTTGAAGCTGAATAATTGACATGCTATATAGAGCACTATATTCCCTAGTAAATTTGGGAGTGATTTTTTTTTTTTTTTTAAAGATGACCGGTAAGGGGATCTCAACTCTTGACTTGGTGTTGTCAGCACCACGCTCTCCCAAGTGAGCCACGGGCCGGCCTCTAGGAGTGATGTCTTTAAAAATAAAATTGCCAGCTTAAAAAATAATAACCTTGTTTTACAATAACAAGGTTTTTTCCTGGAGAGCTGTGTGTAAATTTAGGTATATAATAAGAACTGTCTTTAAAGGAAACCTGTGGTTAATGTATTTATATATATATGAAATAAATAGCTATTATGTAATATATTTGTTTTACTTATTTGGTTTCTATTTTACAATATTACCTTAAAGCTAGACAAAGCTGTTAGATACAGAGTTATGGCAAAGACACAATATTCTGGAAACCTCTAAGTATTTCATTGTTATCTATTTTAGAAGTCTTTCTGTAGAATTTGAAAATTTCATTGGACTAAAGTGAATGTGATGATAAATTTAAATATTCCCCAAACAATATAACATTAGGATTAAATTAAGTTTGTATGTTCTTTTTAAAATTAACTAATTGGCTAAGCACAACTTGGCTTTAGGTTTGCTTGTGGGAAATGAATTTGAAGAAGGTTCTGCAGGTTTTTGTTTTATTTTTGTTTTGTTTTGTTTCATTTGCAAACTGTTCTTTGCATACTTATGTTTGTGGTCCTTGTAACTGACTTCTGCTTTTTGTTTGTTTCCTTTTCTTTCCTTTATCTGTTTACTTCCCCCATACTGTGTTGTTGCTACCAGTTTCTATTGCTCCACCCCCTCCCCCTATGCCTCAGTTGACTCCACAGATACCTCTCACAGGCTTCGTGGCCAGGGTGCAGGAAAACAGTAAGTTTGGAAAAACTGAGCTATGAAAGAGTAGAGGCTGTCTCCTTATAGCATGCATGGCTGATGAGTCATCATTTTCCTTACTTTTATTGAGAAGCTAATCTTATCTTAAAAATAGGTACAGATATGTTATTGAAACTGAAGAGCACGGTCTTCAGTTTTTCCTCTTGTGTGCATGATTACTGACCCATATGAATTTCAAAACTACAACTTTCTTATGTGTTTATGTGATCTAAAACATGAGATATGATCTTTGCATATTCTTAATGAAAGAATAATCAAACATAAAAATTCAAATTATCAAGATATAGTGAGTTATACCCTGAGATTAAATTCATTATGAAATTGGGACAGGGTTCCCCCCCCCCCTTTAATTAAAAAAAAATTTTAGAGAAAGCTTTGTAGCTTCAGATAAATGCTTTTGAACTTCTATAAAGGTTCATTGTTAGGATAAGGATGAATTTCCAAGAATGGATAAATTACGTCTATGCTATCCATTTAAGGGTGAGTGATAAGCCATGTATCCAGCCCTCTTCACATTTTGGCTACATATAAGTCTATGAGGATTATTTCTGAATGCATAAATCTGTTGACTTTTTTCGTCTTCTTTGAATGAAGATCAGGTTTAATGATTTTGGGAAAATGTTTTGAACATATGGCTTTAATCAAGATGGACTAGTTTCGGGCTTGCAGGTTAGCTCAGTTGTTTAGAGTGTGGTGTTATAACACCAAGGTCAAGGGTTCAGATCCCTGTACCTTCCAGCTGCCAAAAAAGAAAGACTAGTTTATATTACTGACTGATAACTTTTGAGGTTCCAGAACATGTATAATCACTACAACACATGATCATAGTGATTGTTGTATGGCAAATACATAATACGACTAATACTGAATTATATTACGCCAAAAAGATGTTGAAATTAACGTGGTATGGTGGTCTAGTTCTAATTTCCTTCATTTGAGGCCATCACCATGAAAGTAAATCTCAGAGTGGTTTGAACAAATGAGTAAAAAGCCCCATTTAATCAGCCCTTCTTCCAGCATACTATACTGTGGCAAATTCTATTCCTCAGCTTTTGCTGATCCTGATGTGTTATTTTCCGCATCACCTCCCTTTTGCCAGTCAAATATTTGTTTATTCAATGTTATATACTAGGCTCTGGAAAGAATACATATAGTTAAAGACAAAGTCCTTTCTTTCAAGAAATGTATGCCCTAATGGGCTTATCATAAAACATTGTAGTTTCAAAATTTTGAGATTTCTGAGTGTAAACAATTTTTACTGTTAACGTTTGTTTGAAAATTCTAATGTGCTCAAACATTTAAAGTTAAGTGAATCTTTTTTTAAAAAAATAAGTGAATAAGAGTAAATGGCTGGTCCTAATGTTTCAAGAGTTTAAAAACTAAACCAGTTCAACCTTTTGAACTGCCGTATCACTAGGATTTATTAGAAAATAATTTAAAATAGCCATAAGGAACACCACTTTTGTGGTCCAAAGGTTATTGACCAGCTTTTTGACAACTTTAAAAAAAAAAAAGAGAAATCCAGTTTTAATGTATATTATTATAGGCATGCATGATCTTTACTAAAGAGGCACTTGATACTATTTTAGTTCTTTTTACCAAATATATGAACTTGAGTTAGTTGTTCTCCTTGTGCTATAAATTCCCCAACTTTATTTAGCATCTATTTTTTTAAAAAAAGCTTGTTAGGAAGATTGGTGATAAACTGTGTATCAGTACTGTAAATGTTTTATGAAGTACAAATTTTCTGTTTTTCTCTTAAATATCTGGTTTCTTACGTCACTCAAAGTGGGTGATAATGAATGTGTGTAGCAGTTAACCTATTAATGTGTTTCGGTTTAAGATATGAGCCTCTAAAAAAGTCAGCAGTCTACTGACATATGTTTATGACTAACATCAGAAAGCATTTTTGAACTAATTATGCATGGTGCTAGGCAAAGTATTATGCATAGAATTAGATTGACCAGACTCCTGCCATAATTTGAAGATAAGCCAATGTAGATTTACAGCAGTTGGGCTTAAAGACAATTGAGTGAAAACATTAAAGTAGTAAGTTGTGTATAAAAATCAAGAGTGAATGTAGTTTAGGGCTTTAGGCAAACTTATCTAATTTGCACATTAAGTCAAATTAAGAATATGAGCTAAGGATATTTGATGTCAGGATGAGTTCATAGCTGTTTTCCTCTTCTCTGAATAATACTAAATTGTATAAAGCTTTACAGAAGGGGGGTTATAGGCAGAGATAAAATGGATCCAGGCGTGCAGTGGAAAAATAAATTAACTTGTTTGATAGTTACTAGAGTGAGCATCACCACACAGGATTTGTTTTTTAATAGCCTTTTTCATCCCCCAAGAGGATAAAATAGAGATCACAGAATTGATGTGGTTATGAAAGTAAGGCTATTTATTATCTGAAAGTGTTTTAAATCTGGACCCCTTGGTTATGTTTCTAGCACGTTATTCCAAGTAGGGTGGAGTAAAACACTTTAAAACCTGTAAGACAAATAGATTATGGCTCTTTTCTTTGATTACATAAAAGCCCCAGAAATTGACATTTGAGTTACAATGTTTGTATTATAAAGTTCTCCATCACAGGTATTATATAATTCTTGTATCAATTTGTATGAAAACTTTTTCACATATCTTTTGAACTCTTAAAGAAATTTGTGGATCAGAAATTTAAGTTAAGCATTAGTTGTGTTACAGCTTTGTATTCCTTGATATTGGAAGCATCTGTTACCTGGTATCATCATCATAATCAGTGAACACAGTTCTAAACTGACATTTTTCCCAGTTTGTTTACACCTTTGGTTATTTAAAGCACACGCACATATACATATCATGACCAGCTGAATGTGAGGTATGAGTTATTTTTATTGTTTTGTTTGATACAAGTTCCTTTTTGTTTGTTTTTTTTATTATATCTTCCCTCAGCACATTATGTTTAAACCTTGTCACATATTCTTAGAAAATTAGGATCTAGTCTTTCCCTCATCCCATGCTTTCTTAGCTTCCTTTCTACATTAAAAAATTGTTTATGAATAAAACATTTTTGCAAATATTCAGTGAGATTTTCTATTTGGGAATCAAAAAAAATTTTTATCTTGTTAAAATTTAAATAAAAGAATAGAAAACCTACACACAGAAGCAATTGTTTATGAATAAAACATTTTTGCAAATATTCAGTGAGATTTTCTATTTGGGAATTAAAAAAAATTTTTATCTTGTTAAAATTTAAATAAAAGAATAGAAAACCTACACACAGAAGCAGACCTAATACCACCAACTTTACTTCTCTTTCCATTAAACAAATAGTAATCAACAAATAAAAATCTGCCAACTGGAGACTTAATTTGTAGGCAACTAAAGCTATTTATTAAAAGCCAAAATTAGAGGAATGAATAAGCACAATGAAAACTTATCAAACCATTAATGTAATGTTATTTATAACATTTACTGCAGTCCAAATGACAAATATGACATAAAGTGTCTGTGGCAGCTAGGTTAAAAAGAGTGAAATTTGTCCCAACTTGAGCCTTTGAATAAGGAAACTGCTTTACTTCTGTAATCTTTATAAAAAGACATTGTCTCCTAATCTCTTGCATTCATTAATTTGTAGTACTTCCTGACACCTGTATTTTTATTTCATTTTATTATTGCAAAATTAATCTTAAGAGTAACATAAACTTTAACATATCAAGCTTTTATTTCTAATCATTGCATGTTTTATTATAGTGCATGCTGTATATGAGTTAAAGCTTTCTTAAATTTTACTAACTTATAAATATCCATTTAGACTAATTTCTGATTCACATGAATTATATGAATCTTTTTAGTTGCTGATAGTCCAACTCCACCACCACCACCTCCACCAGATGATATTCCCATGTTTGATGACTCTCCACCTCCACCTCCACCTCCTCCAGTGGATTATGAAGACGAAGAGGCTGCAGTAGTTCAGTATAATGATCCATATGCAGATGGGGATCCTGCCTGGGCCCCCAAGAATTATATTGAGAAAGGTAAGGTCTAGTCACTGTTGAACTGATAAGAAGGAAAATAACCTGCTTGTAGAATTTTAGAACTATGGAGAACAATCTAGTCCAGTGTTTCTCATCCTTTTGAACTGTCTTACCAACCAAAATGATTTACTTAAGCCTTACTTCCTATACTTTGTATTATTCTCCAATATAAAAGGAGAATCCTTTATTTCTAAAATTAAAGTTATAATGTTTGATGTGCATTTTCAAACTGCATGTGCTACCAGCTGGAGATTAACTTGCCTTTCTGCATTTTATAGATGAGACAACTAAGGCATAAAAAGGAATTAAATGATTTACTGAAGTCATGTATAATTAGTAAAGATTTTAAAAGTTTTTTCAAGCTCTTAAAGTTGGGTAAAAAAAGATTTCAGAGGGACTAGGTAGCTATCTGCAAGTATTTATCATGTAGAAGTAGGATTACAGAATTAGACTTCGAGTTCCAATGAATTCTACAGGACATAAAGAAGGGAGAACTTGTCTCTTTGTATAGATCAGGGTCCTAGAGAGTTGAATGGGCATCACATTGTTAATGGTTAAATATTTAGCAGTAAGAGGAATTATATGAGGAAATATTGCATTGGTGAGAGGAGTTGGGTAGGACTAAGTTTCATTTACAAGGGGAGACCTGGAAGATAGAAACATAATTAATTTTGTTCAGTACTTTCACCGTCTCTGCATAAGTGGAAAGAAAACATGAGGAAATAAAATTTTGTTCGCTGAGAGACTTGAGAGTGTGAGCCATTTGTTACATTTAGAACAGAAGTTATCTACACCACTCAAAATCTAACCCACTGTGACTCTTAGTACCAAGAAATTAATGTGACCAAAGTTAAACAAGTTATATTAATAATTGGTAATATTAATAATGGTTAATTGACTTTTATTACTGCACAACTTTATTAATGGTTTATCTCTAGGAATCACCTGATCCTTTAAGGTGGTTATTTAGCAAAAAATAACACTAAGATAACTTCATATTACTTATTCTGCCTATTTTTAAAAGTTGATATGCATTGAGCTCATTTCACAATACTGTGATTCCATTGCAGGATTAAAATAGAGAATGGACTTGTTGAGTCTACTTAATATAATGTTTTGTAAAGGGGGGAAAGACTGCCTACTCTAATTTAGCAATGATGGCTATGGATCAGTACTTCAAATCTCTCCCTTATTGTAAGTCACTGATTCAGAATAATTATGGGGAATGGCCGTCTTTCTTAGGGGTAAAATGAATTCAAATATCTTAAATATCTTAAAAACTCCCTATTTTGAGGGGAAAAAAAGACTGCCAAGAATGAATGAGGTATATCAATGAAAAAACATGTGTATCATACCATTTCACGTATACTGGAAAATTACATATAATTTCAGAATCGTTATGCTGTAAAAGTGGAGTGAAGGAAATGAATAAATTCATGAATAATATGGAAAACTAGTATGTTTTAGATTGCTTTCCTTTTTCACAACATTGTTTGCAAAGGTAGTGAATATTTCAAACTCAGAAGAATCAGATAACAGAATTGCTGAGTTTTCTAAGTCTTAATGGGTCTGTCTGTACTTATTTCCAGTTTTTTAAAAAAATCCTTTTTGCCTTTTAAGTATTCTTTTTAAAAAGTCTGGGTATAGCCCAATAAATTAGCATGTATCCTCAGATGAGTAAGATGAGATTTCCCAGTAAATGTGTTTTTTCAAATTTGATAGCTTGTGTTCTTACCTGGTTTACAAATGCCTATGCAGCTTTGCCCAATCATTATTTTGGAAATAGTGCTTTGCATATGGTAGGCACTTAGTAGATATTTGAACAAATGAATTGAAACATACAATGAATTCTAAAATTCAGAGTCTTTCTTAAAGAGATTGATAGAACTTGTTGACTTCTTTAGTCTTACCTAATTGTCAATTTATCTGTAATAGTAAGTCCAGTGATTTGGCACATGGTTGGCTACTCACCTTACCTATTCTAATAGATATAAGAATTAAGATTATCTTCATAAGAAGTTGCTTTTACCACATTGTAGATTTAATTGGCATTAAATTTTAAAGTTCAAGTAAATGTTGTATATAGTGCACTCATGTGATATTTCAACTGTTTTCTCCATAGTTGTTGCAATATATGATTATACAAAAGACAAGGATGATGAGCTGTCATTTATGGAGGGTGCAATCATTTATGTTATAAAGAAGAATGATGATGGCTGGTATGAAGGAGTCTGCAATCGAGTGACTGGTCTGTTCCCTGGGAACTATGTTGAATCAATCATGCACTATACTGATTAAATTTTTTTTGCTTTTAAAGTAGGTTCTTATTATTACTCAGTCATACTGTGGGACTATTATGGTTAACAGAATTGTCTTAATATGTTTTAAAATGTGCCCATATTTTCAAGACATGCTGTTTTATTGGTACATTGAATGTCTACCTGTAAGCATAAATCTTTGAGGCAGTTTATGTATTGCTGTTCAGCAGTTTATACAAGAGGCTGTCTATAACTGATTATGCTTACGTACTTACTTACACATTGTTAATGTTATGACCAGCCTAAATATTCTGGGGAAGTGGGGTATAATATTTAACGAATCATGATTCAGATTGTACCATTACATGTTTCAGTGCAGCATGGTTACTAACGCTATGTCAGACTAATATTAAAATCAAAAAACTTAAATGCTGGTGCTGGTCATACTTCGTGTTTAGATTCTCTCATTTTAAAAAAATAGTTTGTTTAAAGCATGCATAAAATTTTATGTATTGAAATATACTTAAAATTCCAAGATACTTCCAATTTGTATATTTACCTGGAGTACTCATACTTAGGTCTCTTGAATTGAGTCTCTAAGGTCTCCATGTGAAAGAAAACAAACAAAAAGAGGGTTATCTGTAATGTTGTAATTTGTACCTAAGTTTTTTAATGAGTGAAATTTGCATTATAAAATTTTTTCCATTCATAAATACATAAGTGAACCAAAGGTTTTTGTCCTTCATTGGTTTGCTTTAAAAAAAAAGAAATAAAAGATACTGATTTATTGCAGAATTATGGTTCTATTTTCTCAATATGTTAGCTTGGAAAAAATTT
Source organism: Galeopterus variegatus (assembly GCF_000696425.1). Taxonomy (NCBI): domain Eukaryota; kingdom Metazoa; phylum Chordata; class Mammalia; order Dermoptera; family Cynocephalidae; genus Galeopterus; species Galeopterus variegatus. The sequence goes on along the minus strand of NW_007729530.1, from coordinate 196,726 downwards.
TAGCCTTATCTCACTCTGTCCCAACAGCAATCAATGTGACAGATTTTTGCAGATTTAAAATCTGAGATAGTTATTTACAAGTCAGTCTACTGAACTTTTTAAAGTGACTTTTGAAGCTAAGAAAATGTGTCAAAAAGTGTGCACATTCATTCTGTAGGTAAAATTCTTAAGGATTGATAATCAGTCCTTCAGATTTACAGTGGACTGCTGCACACTGGTTCGATAAAAGGAAATTATAAGTATCTTTTACATATCATAAAAGTGGATGCAGTTAATTTGTGAATAGGCACTATTTAATCCATTACTGGCACTAGCAGCCTAAGATTTTAAAATAAAATAATTGGGAAAGAAGGTGGGTTATGTATTAATCAGTGAACAGAGATTTACCTAACCAACAGATTTGTACTGTCTTTTGACATAATTGAAATGCAATACATGCACTTTGTGTGTCTCCTCTTAATTTAAGGGAGGGTTAGAGGGATGTTTTCTCTTCTTGTGTAAATTCTATATTGCTTAGGATGTTAAAATAGAGCACTCAAGTGTGAGTTTCTGTGTATTGAGGATTTGTTTGGATTTCAAATTACAGTTATGTACTGGGCGTTACAGACATAACAGCATAGTGAATGGTAAGACTAGTGCAAAACATTTATTTCTGAAAATTAAAGACCATTATTGCTACCAAATCAATGTGACTGTTTCATATGCATTTTGCCTTTGTTAATTTTAAACGAAGTATCATTAGTGATCAGCTAGCTACCTTCTACTTTTCATTTTTCAAGTGGAATGTTCTCTTAATTTGTATATAACCTGTTGTCTAAATTTTATGTACAGTCTTTTATAATAAACCATTCTCCTATCTGAAATTTTGAATACTGTTAACATATAACTAATGTAGTCTTAAATGCAGACTTAATAATTTTCTGACCTTTACTTTTGTGAAACAAGACAAACCATTTGAATTTTAACATTGATTATTTATTTGTGTAATGGCTTTACATGTGGATATATTAACAGTGTAAACAATACCACATATAACCATCAAGATACCTTGATTAGAATTTATAGGACCAGAATGACAGATTCAGATGATTTAATTACATTTTAAAAGTTTTCTGAAAAACTTTGCCAATAAAAAAAACTGCCCATCAATAAGATTGAAATTCTTTTTTAAAATGATTTTTGGTTATCCGCACATGAAGCAAACCAAGTGTATTCCACAAAATTCTGTAGGCACAGTCTGGTAAAATAGCTGCCAGAAAGAACAGAAAGAGTCGTCATTTATCTCTTGTGAGTACAATTTCAGAAAGCTGAATGAGGGCATCTCTTTCTGGTGATGGTCGAAGTTTACTGATCTCTCTTACTGCTTCATGGCAGTACTGCTGGGCGAGGTAGGTTGTCTGTTGCACACCGTCGCTCTATGGGATATAGAACAAAACAGAACAGATTGTCACTGACTGGATCAGTTCTTGAATTCCTGCTATTATGGATTAAAACATATTTTTGAGATCAGATGAGGTGAGGGTGAGTTGCACAGTTAACAGCCACACTACAATTCTAATGTTCTCTTTCCATCTCATAATTCTAGCTTCCTTTCCCTACTTCTTTTAGGCTCTTTTCTCAGATCAAAGCAAATTTTTATTCTATTAGCAACTAACTCTTTAAATATCAAGTATCCACCTATATCCCCCTATTTTTTTACTTAAGTATTAGAGTTTTTAAAAAATTCCACATATATAAAGTATGTATATACAAATTTCTAAATAAAAAATCCTAAAGTAGAAATGAAAAAATAAAAAAGAACATATACATATAATAAAATGAAAGTACAGAAGGGCTTATGATGAAAATGAAGTTTCTTTCTCCCAAAGGCAGCAAGATGAGGATTTAGCCCACCCATACTGTGCCTCCTAATTTGAACATTATATATTGCTGTCTTTAGTTCTTCTGTTGATCATGTAGCATCAACTTCTGATTTTATCTTGTTTAAGATAAGGATACCAGTGCTCCTGTCCTTGCCTCTAACTATACTGTTACATTATAGATATTTATATTCTATTCTGTAACCATGTTTTTAATGTTTTTTTCTAAAGCTGAACATTAATAAAGTATTCATTACTTCTATGATGTAAAAATGTTTACTGTGGAATCAAGTCATATTTGTTTGCTTCTCTATGGTTCATGATCCCTCTATCATTTGGAGTAGAATATTCCTAACTTCATGGTTGAAAGGCCCCTCTCTGATTTTCTGTACTCTAACAGTTGCCCACAAAACATGACAGTTTAGTTTGCTGTGCCTTTCTGTACAGAAGCCTGCCCTCTCTTTCTTGGTGTTTGCACACATTTTGCTGAAGTACATCAGCGAATAACCTCCCCAGAAAGTGATATGGGAAGTCAGCTTTTTAGTCCTTATGTGTGATGACTTTTTTTTGCCTTCAGATTTAATGGTTGGTTTGAGTATAGAACTCTAGGTTTAAAAGTATTTCCTCATCATTTGGAAGGCATTTGTTCCTTCCACTGCTTTCCAGCATCCAGTGTTTTTGCTTATACAACGTGCCAGTTGTGATACCTTTTCTATTTTTAGGTGACCACTTTCTTTGTTTTTTGATTCTCTTCCTGAAATATGTGTTACATGATTGTACTGATCCTCTTAGCTTTCTCATTTTTCATTTTCGTCCCTTTCTGTTTATTTTGGAAGATTTTCTCAATTGTACACTGCAGCCTTTCTTTGGAGTTAGCTTTTCACAATCATTTAAAATTTCTTAGAGCTTACTCTTACTGATTTTTAAAATATTTTTCTGTTCTTGTTTTGTAAGTGCAGTATTTTTTTTTGATCCTCCTATTTATATTTTTCCTGAATCTTTATTTCTGTTTATCTTGGTGTCACTCTTTTGTTCAGAAAGTTTAATCAACTGTTCAGTAATCCTGAGTTGTCCATTCATATTTAATGAGGGAATAGGGTCTAGAAGCTCTGAGGGTCAACAGGGAGCTAAAATTCAGAGTCCTTTAGAGAATGTTTAGACAACATTCCTCTAATTTTTTTTTCTAAGTGTATTTCTGGCTATGCTTGCTGGAACCTCACTATTTTACAAAAGAGTTACAATTAATTTCCCTCTTTTCAGTCCCACTTCTCACTCCAGCCTTAAATAATACTATTATTTCTGAAGCCGGAACCTCTCCCAGGGATATTGACTTCTTCATCAGCTACAGCCACCTATTATGTTGAGTTTTTATAGAATTGCCAAATCACCCACCAAAAAGGTGGTAACCCACAGCAAATTATGATGCTTAACGGTATGGTCAGTTAAAAGAGAAATACATCCTTCGGAGGGGTTTTGCTCTTTGGAAATTCTAAAAATCTGAAAGGTAATTATTTGGAGTTTTTTCAAGTATTGCAATAAGTATAGATCTCAGACCACATTTGCTTACTAACAATTGTTTGCTCACTCCATCTCATTCACTAGATTTTTGGCTCCAAACGACTTTGAATTTGGAAATAGCTCATTCTCAAAAGATAATCACCAAACTGAAAAAGGTCTGGCTTCTATGAAAAGTTCTCAAGATATGTGGCAATATTTGAAATAAGTCTCTAGCTCCTGAACAGGACAGGGTTAAACAGTTCTCTCTTTAATAGAAAAACATTCATATAAATGTACACTTTGCCTATCCTGGTTTAAATGTTTTTTGACCAATTATTTAGTCACACCTTTATAATAGTTGCATAGGATGGGCTAAGAAAGACCAATTATGAGTAGACTATTGTAATTGGCTGTAGCAAGGGTGAGGTCTTGGACTAGGTTGGAGGCAAGCCTGGGTGATTAGGAGTACAGTTATGCTAGTGATGGACACAGGGAGGACTGTTCAAACAACGAGTCTCAACCCTGACTGCATATTAGAATCACATGGGTAACCTTTAACAAACTTTAATGTCCAAGTCTTACCCAAGACCAATTAAGCTAAAATCTTTGGGGAGTATTGTAGATGAAAAATGAAATTAATTAAAAATAAGAAAAATGAGTTTTTCCTTCTCAGCTTTTGTCAAATCAAGAGTTGGTCAAACTTAGTCTTATATCTAAACCTAACTAACTTTTAGTTATATTATTTGTTTGGTTAGAGGACGTTGCCACATTGTACCTGCTGCTGCCGTTTTTCTTTTAAAAATAATCTTACCTGGGCCGGCCCGGTGGCGCACTGCTGCAGTGCGCCGCTTGGGAAGCGCGGTGGCGCTCCTGCCGAGGGTTCGGATCCCACATGCAGACTGGTTCCCGCTCACTGGCTGAGCGAGGAGCGGGCGCAGCACCGAGGGTTGCGATCCCGTTGCCGGTCCCGGTCTGGTACGGGGGCAACACTGAGGGTTGCGATCTGTTGCCGGACACGGAAAAAGACAAAAAAAATAAAAAATAAAAAAAAATAATCTTACCTGTAGTACATACTGTCGAGCTCTGTCCACATCTCCTGGCAAACTGAACCGTCTCATTATCATAGCATTCATTTCTGGGAACTAACCATAAAGAAAGAACATCTGTTTATTGCTCTAGGAAGAATCAAGTGTTCTCAAACTACTTTGTAATAATAGGAAATAACAATAAGAAAAAACAAAAAGGTGAGTAGATGTCTAGATGACGTGGGGGAAGCAGTAAACTGCAGCAATTAAAAAAGCTGAGTTGGGAGACATTGTTGTCTATGCCCAAGGATTTCAGTGGTACACAGAAAAAGCAGCCATTGGTCCTTGTTGATTCTGATGTTCTGTTCTATCCTTAGTCCAATATTGAGTTAGAGAGGCAGGAGGAACAAAGTACATCTCTAAAATCTCCACATTGGCTTCTCTTATGGCTCATAAATTTTAGATTACATCAGAAAATCTGAAAATATTTACTGTACTGCCTGTTGGGCCTCTCCCTCAGTTTCTAATTCAGTAGGGATTGGGTACTCTATTTCTAACATTCCCAGGTGATGCTGATACTGCTGGTCTCTGCCAACATTTTGAGAGCCAATGGGCTAGGATGCGAGTGGAAATTAGGCATTCTACTTTACGAAATTGAGTGGCATTTGAAAGCTGTGCAGTTTCTGAGCAGAGGGTATTAGGAGCAGAGTTTTGCCTGAAGAGGTGCATAAAGTGGATCTGAGCAGCGGTGCTTGACACTGACTGCATACTGAAATCATCTGGGGACATTTAAGTACAGTTACCTGGATCCTGCTCCCAAAGATTTTGATTACATTGGCTTGAGGTTTAGCCTGGGCACCAGGATTTTCAAAACTCCCCTGGTATTTTTAATGTGCAGACAAGGCTGAGAACCATTTAATTAGAGGAAATAGGGAGAGAGATACCAATCGGGTTACTGTAGAAAGTTACAAAAAATACCTGAATTAAGCTGATGGCAATAAAAGGAAAAAAGAAAACAGGTACAAAAGGCATTGAAAATAAAATCTTATTCTACAATACTTAGAAACTATTTAGGAGAATTGCCACCATTAACAAAATAAGGGAGCCAGGACACCAAATCACTTCACTTCTAGACCCGAGCTCTAGTCCTAGTTCTGCCACCAGTTGCCACAACTGAGTGAGTTCCTTAATCTCTTGGGTCTTGGCCTCCTCATCTGTCCCATGATCTGAAATCCTTAAGTTCTAACAGTCTGTGGTTCCATAGAATAAGAGGGAAAATGTGTTTGGTCTTGGACACATCAGTGCTTACAGCAGTTGCCAGTTTTTCCCTGGCAGTGAGCCCAAAGGATGAAATAAGTTATTTTGTCCTGTAACCATCATCATGGTATTAGTAATCCTAGAAGAAAAAATAGGGCACACAGAAAAACCCCAACCAAATGAAGGCAGATGAGGAAGTAAGAATATTCCTTTCACAGCAAAGTATATGTCAGAACAAAGTCTTAAGTAAGGCTGCTAACGTGTAAAGAATTTAAAGAGCCAGCAACTGGTTAGTTCTTAAATGAAAATCAGTAATTTACTCTAGTTACTGGTCTATTAAGAACAAAATAATTTAAGCTTTACAGGAAACAAATCAGGAAAGCACAGATCAATCAATTTTAGTGGTAAAAAGCCAAGTCAAGTAAGCATTTGCTTTAGTTTTTTAATACCACATTCCAAAATTGGATATCTAGAAGGCTATATCCTTAAAGTTGATGGATCCTGTCCTGGTTGTCTGGTAAAATTACCTTGTTTATAGTGAATAAGCTTCTTCTGCAGTACCATCAAGTGTAGTAAAATGTGCTGATTGGGTGGTTTTTCTAATGGTTTTTAATATAAAAAGCCTTGAGAAAGCAGTTATTTGAAAAAAATGTTTACATCGAGTGTGACTACATCCTTCTTTTGAAACATGCAGTTTTAATATGCAAATATCAAACTTCTCCCTTTGGCACTCTCCCATCCCCTTAACGTGTATGTGGAAAAGAAATGAGAAACTTAACAGGAAGAACAGTTGCCGGTCTGCAAATTTAGTGAGAAATAAAATTTTTGCTCAGGCTGTTTTTAAGAATAGGAAAACCACCTGTGGATGAATCAGATTCTAACTCTGTGAAATCTGTCCATAAATTAAACTACAAAGGTGATCAGTAAATTAGAGTCAGTTTACCCAAACAAAACTTGGGTAATTCCAAGGTACCAACTAGTCACCACAGTAGCAAAAGCCTGTGTGGCTGGTGAAGGGGCTGATGATGGCAATTGGAAATATGGCTACAGGCTGACATTTAGGTCTAGTGACTTATCAAATATGGAAAAGAAGCAGAAGGAAAGATTTTTTAAAAAGATACTTGAAAACGAATGTAGGCTCACAAAAGAAAGGAAAACACTTCTTTTTTGTTTCTGAAGACTTCAGAATCAATATTTTAAAGATTTAACATTGAAGTTTTTGTTCTTAAAGAAAATGTATATACACATATACATGGAAGGATGCTGTCATCACTGGGACCTCTCCAGAAACGAAACTTTTCTTAAAAAGTTTCAGCTTTACCCATTGTTATCAGGAACCCCTTCAGAGAGATGTTAAAAATAGTAGAATTCCAAAGAGGGAGTTTCTATCAAGTGCTGAGTCCAGCAAATTCCAGTTTCAACACAATCCACCACGCCAGGTTAAAAAGAAAAAGGCAGTTTCCCATTGTTTGTCAATGCTCACAAATGGAAAAGTTCATAGACTATCTAATTTGCAAACAAAACTCTCCTATCTATGGGAAAGGATTACAAACATGTTAGAACTACTCCACTAAATAGGTATGTTAGTCACAAACAATGAAGAGCAGACACAGAGACTCTTATTTGAGTGTCATCAGCATACTTTCAGTGCCAGGGTATCGCTTGGTTATCTGTGCTGTGGGAAGACCTACTTTGTATCTTACAAGCTTATCAGGTACTAACTTTTACCAATATTACCAGTGGCAAAAATAATACATAGTGAAGTAAAATGAATACTGCTGTGCCATTTACCAGATGTTTAATTTTGGCCAGATTTCAGCATCAGCTCCTTATTTGGAGAATAGACATCACTATATCTACCATAAAGAGGAGTCGTGAGATTAGAGATAATGTATGAAAAAATCCTTTGTAAACTAAAAATGCATTTTTCATTCAATGAAGATACTGCACATTCCTGTCTTACTTTTGTAACTTGTTTTACCCAAAGTTAATTTTAGTCCCATAAATCTTTTAACAAATTTCTTGCTAAAAATCCCAATTTTGACAGTGTAATCCGTAGGAGAGCCTAAACTTGCTGTTTTACTTAAAAACAACTTATAAACACATATTTGACTAACTTCTGGCCCAGGCGCCACAAGGCAGAAAAACTAGCCTACTTGTAAGATAATTCCTGTCCAGAACCACTTCCTGCTTGGCCTCATCCTGTGTTCCCTTTTCTGAGGCTGCAATGTGCCTTTTTAACTCATTTCCCCACTGCCTTATGGGCAGATGAGAAAAGTGCTGTCTGATGAGCATGAGTGGGTGCCTTGTGACTGGGATTTCCCAGTGAAGTGCACATACACCATAATTTGGGGACATTGTAACCTTTTTTTGGTTCCTTTTCCTTGCCTTTTTAAAAAAAACAGCATTTTAAAATTTCTTGTAGATGATTAACAGATCTAGGAGGAGTCCGTTCCCTACCCCTCCCTCACCCACAGCTTTGCCACATTATATGTGAAGGCAGAATTAGCCATTACTCCTTTGTGTAGAGGAAAGCAAATTAGTTTCCTTTTGAAATATGTTCACAGTGAAACACAAAAGAGACCATTGCATTCTCAACCAGTTATGTTAAAGTTTAAATTGGACTCAACTGTTAACTTAGTATTGTGAGGCTCATGACAAGTATTTATAATTGCTAAGATTTCTAAAAGCACAGCAACTGAAACTTTTTAGTAGACTGTAAACTTCTTCAGGAAAAGGCTTGGTCCTTAGTTATCTTGATAATCTCAGGGCCTAGCTAAGTGAATCTTTATCAGGCTAGCAGGTCCATCTCACTGTTCGTTACTCACGTTTACTAACCAGTGTCTGAGGAGTAGATTAATGTCTGTGGTTGTACGGGTGGTAGCCAGTGACTAATTTTTCTACTCTTAGGCATACCTTTACATTTACTTGACTAATGAATACCATTTTTTGTGTGTGGGTTTATGATAAAACAAAATGTTCTTCACTCATGCCTTAATACACATTAAGGGCACACCTTTCACTTCTCACGTTGGCCTCAAAATTTTTATGATTACCAGGCCTCATCCTCAAGAGAATGGAGCCTGCTAATAATGAGGACAGATGTTTCTACAGAGTGCCTTGATCTCTTCTTCACAGCCCTTATTCTTCAACTGACTGCTGTCGCTAGCATGTTGCCCAAGGCGATCTGGTGGCCACCTAAGACATCAGCCTGCCCTGGGAAGCCAGCCTCACAGTGGCTCTGTCATATAGTGGATGAAAGATGATCTTTCCTTTCTTGATCAGAAACTGATCAAAAGCAAGGTCACTGATATGGAAATATGGAAATATCAAAATGGAATCACTGAGTTCTATGGAAGACATGATTTATCTTTGTAAATTTTAAGAAGGAATAGAGGCAAAATCTCTGAAAGAGTAAAAATGACTTTTCTAAAAAATTAAATACTCCTAAGATGAAAATCTAATAAAAAGATGTCCAAGCACCGGCTAATGCCTCACTTATTTCAAATAACATTTGGCACAGCCCAAAATAATGTGGCCAGGGTCCAGAACAGGCTGTGAAAGTATCTGCTTTGTAAGTCACTGCAGCATCTTTGAAGCTTCCTTAACCCTTTCATCCATTTTAGGGAAAATATGAAGGCAGTTTTACTTATTTCCATACTTGACAGTCCCCAATCTGTATAAAGAGGGAAGTGTGTAGTTCTAGTACATTCCACTGACTTGACATTTTGAGGTAAAGGCTGAGGCTCTAAGGCCTCTGTCAGAGCAGCAAACAGTCCTGTTAAACTTATAGAACTGGGAAATTTCTCAGAATTTCTTATGCTTGGAGGCCCTTGATGCTTCCTGTGCCTTTTTAAGGGGCTTTGAGGCACACCCAGTGTCTAGTTGTATAATCGAGGTGTGGAAATCATTCACGTTGCCAGTGCCTAAACTATGTGGAATTAATCATACGACTACCCCAAATGCATACAGAACTTCACAGTTTACAAAGATAATTAATATTATCTCACTTAATCCTCACAACAACCCTGGGAGGAAGGTTGTAATCTTCTGTTTTACAGATAAGGAAACAGGCTTAAAGAGGTGAAATGACTGGCTCCCTCACCTCAGTAATAGAGCCAGGATCAAATCTAGATCTGTGATCTCTTATCTAAATGCCTTGCCATCAGCTATGCCTGGAGACATTCTATAGGGCTACCCAGGGGTGTCAAAGGGAGTTTGTAAAACCTACCTGCTGACAAGCAAATAAGACAGGGCCAGTGGCTAAACCGAGCTTCAGGTCAGTTGCTGTTGGTTTGCCCATCTGGTCAGAACATGAAGTGAAGTCCAATACATCATCTATTAGCTAGAAAAAGGTAAAAAGGAATATAAAAACCACCACCATGGGGCCGGCCCGTGGCTCACTCGGGAGAGTGCGGTGCTGATAACACCAAGGCCCCGGGTTTGGATCCCATATAGGGATGGCCGGTTAGCTCACTGGCTGAGCGTGGTGCTGACAACACCAAGTCAAGGGTTAAGATCCCCTTACCGGTCATCTTTAAAAAACCAAAAAACCCCCCCAAAAAAACCCCACCACCATGCCAACCTCACTGCACCCGTTCCATTTTGAGGATTTTACATGGAGAGAATGTTGGCTGTACCAATATATGACCATTCTTATAAATAAGGAGCACACCAACCTGAAAAGCTATTCCCACATTTTTTCCATATTGATAGGCAATTTCATGCACCACTGGGTCAGGGCATCCTAGGACAGAGACCTGAAACAAAGAGAATCCTGAGATAAGCTGCTGGCAGGCAGAAACGCAGCAGCCAACGCCAGGAGGAAGGATTTATACATCTATTCCCTTAAATAAAGGAGGTAGTGAGGCTAGATTATGCATAATCAGGAGATACTGATACCAGGAGACCAAACATGTACAAAACAGTGTTTTCAATGAGAGAACTCCAGTTTCAGATTATTTTCTTTTATTCTAAGAAAACTCCCCACCCCATTCAGAAAGGATAAGCAGTCTTTCCCAGTTACCAGGAGAAACACTGAGCTACAACTCGATTTTTTTTATTGCCACTAAATTATTTTTCAATTTTACGTTAGAAGTTTATATTTTAATCAAAGTTATACATGTGCATAGTTTAGAGTCAGGTCATTTTACAAGCTTTGTTATGGAAAATAGCAGTCCTGTCCCTTCCCCTCCACCTCTACCTTCCCAGGGGCAACCATTTTCAACTCTGTTTTGGTATTTATTTCTCTCTCTCTGAATAATATGCCTAAATTTGCATTGCTACCTCTTGATTTCTCAATTTTACTCATTAAGTTTTAAACATTAGTCTACTGAGGATTTCTCTGCCCCTTTCTCCCATATGCACCCTTTCCTACCCCCATCCTCCCAATCTGGCTGTGTCATAATTTTGGTTAGATCAATATTTGGGTTTAGTATTAACATGACTATGTAAAAGCCCTGTTTACAGCCAAACCATGTAGTGAACCATGATAACTTTTCTTTTCCACTCAAGTTTTTGTATCTTCAGGAGATAATTATCTTATGTTTTTGTTTGCTTGGATTTCTGTTTACACATATCTAATTCAATCCCAAAGCCTTCACCAATTTTCTCATTCTTCCCTTCACAATCATAAGGTATCACTCATCTTGTGAGAAATCTCTCCTGGAGATTTCTTTTTTTTGTCTTTTTCTGTGTCCGGCAACGGGTCGCAACCCTCAGTGTCGCCCCTGCACCGGACTGGGACCGGCAACGGGATCGCAACCCTCGGTGCCGCACCCTCGCCTCGCTCAGCCAGTGAGCGGGAACCGGTCTGTATGTGGGATCCGAACCCTCGGCGGGAGCGCCGCCGTGCTTCCCAAGCGGCGCACTATAGCAGTGCGCCACCGGGCCGGCCCCTCTCCTGGAGATTTCTGATGTGCTCCAGTGTTGACTGGAAGCCTCCATGGCCAGTGCACACCTGTGTGTGGGCCCTTCCTTCATCAGCAAATCTCTTCCATGTTGGATCTCCTGCTTCCCATGCCTTCCTTATTATTGGATTATCTCCTGGCTCTGGGGGCACACATCCTTCCAGCAGTGCTATTAAATAAAGTCCAAATCCTTTCTGATGTTTGTAAGCTTGTAGGATTTTTTTTTTATTTGTAGAACATTAAAAATTTTTAAACTGTAAAAATAATGATTTTTTTTTTAGAATACTGTAATTAATCAATGTTCTAAAATTTCATGGTATCTCACCCACTGTCCTGGGCACTTGGTAAGTTCTTTACATCTGTAAACTTGAGTCCTTTTCCTTTCCTTCCTTCCTTCTAGACTAGTTCTGCTGGTAATACATCAGGTATGCCTTTCTGACATGCAAAGAAAACAGGCCCTAATATGTGAAATACTGGTTTCCAGCACTTGGCAAACTGGCAATTGTTGCTGGTTTTATTTTTTGTTTTGTTTTTAGTGGCTGGCCAGTCTGGGCATCCAAACCCTTGAACCTCGGTGTTATTGGCACCGTGCTGAGTGACCTAACTGGTTAGTCTTGTTGTTGGTTTTAATAACTTCTATTGATTTATCCCATTTTAGGGCTAGATATCTAATCTAATCATACACATGATATTGCCATATATTTCTGTAGATGCAGTTCTTTCTTTTAATGATTTTTGGTGATTTCACTTATTTCTGAATGCAGTTCTTGATATGTCTGTAACAGCCTCAAGCCTCATGTTTCTGACACAGGGAATGTGTTCTTTCTGATACAGAAGGATCTTCATTGGTCCTTATGTTTCCATATTTCTCTCTCAAGAAGTTACGTAACTGCTTAAAAACTTTTTTTTTTCCTTTTCAGTGGGGAAGAAATAGAACTTCTAGAAGTCTTTTTTAAAACTCAAAAAATCTAGCTGGCACCAGCCACTTGAGTGCATTTCCCACTGCTAAGCATGCTAAGCAGGCTCAGCCTCATTTTCAGAAAACAAAGACTGGGTAAAACCAAAAGCAGCAGCGGGGTGGGGCGGGGGGGAGCCATTCAGCTCTACTGGGGAGGAAATGTCTATGTTGACTGTCGATGAGAAAACCAGATGGAGCTCTTCACAGTCTCCTTTCTGTAATGGATCACTGATGGTAAAGTACCCTGGCCCCGACCTTCAGTCCCTACCTCCGTGGTTCTATGGTCAGGGATCGTGCTGTGCTTGGACATCAGTCTGGGACAGTGATGCAGGCTCTGCAGTTAGCCTGCCAGTGTTGCATTTATGCCCCTTACAATTGCCACGTGACCTTGGCATGTTTCTGAATCCTTATGTGCTTCCGTTTCCTCATTTGTAAAATGTAGCAATCAAAAGCACTACCTCATAGGGTTGCTATGAGAAACAAAACGTGATGCTACATCTAAACCCTCAGTATAGAGTCTGGCATCTGGTTAGAACTCAATATATGTTTGCTATTATTAGTAATAATCTTCCTCTTCCTCATCCATTGGATCTACAAACTGGTGCCTGGCAGTGTCCATGAGCCTCTGCTAATTAAAGCCAAATCACATAACTTCCTCAGCCCTGAGGATGTTTTTGACGATTTAATGAAGTCTGTGACTATAATGCTTGACCATAAGTGCAAGTTCCAACTGCACACATGTAAAAAGTCAGGTGGCCACTTACTTGAGTGAATAATAAGCTCATAACTGCTTTCAACAGCAGTAACCTTACCACCCATGCGCTGTAGGGAGGGGCTCCTCTTTTCAACTAATAGGTCTGTGAGACCACATGGGGGACAATTTAGAAACTCTGAAAGAAGCCAAGATTCCCATCAACTTGGCTCAAAGAATAAGTGTGGCAGATTTGGGCAGCCTGGGATATGCTGAGCTCAGAACAGAATGATACTCCTTTTCCTAGACAGAAATAACTGATAGTGATACAATCTCCTGTAGCAAGATTAATACTGATTTCTCAACACAAAGCCACATGGAAATACAAACTTTCTTCTTGTAAAGGATTTTTTAACAAACTGTTGTATTTCTAAACTTAATAAATTAAAGTTTATGGAACACATGATTAGCACTTTGCATTATTTTAGTTAAACCTCACAATATCCCATAAATCCTTATTACGTGGTTGATGGTGATAAAAGCTAACAATTCCTGAGCACGCAGTATGTGCCAGGCACTATGCAAAAATTTCTCACATATTAAGTCACTTACGAGTTTTGAGGAAATGAGGCATGAAAGGTACCAGGTGTTACATGGCTAAGACATGCTGCCATCAGAACTTGAATCCAAATGGTATGGCTCTGGAGGCGGTTCTCTGGATCACTCTGCTGTGCTGCTTCTAATAAGCCACTAAATGGAAGCTCAGAGAGGTCAAGGAATGTGCTGGAGGAAGCATAAAGCCGTGAGTTGTCTGTACTGTCCACTCCCTGCTCACAGACGCCAGCAGAGAAAGGATCTCCTTAGTGGGCAGCTTCTGCCTCACACAGTCAAAGAGCAACATTTCTGCTCAGAATTCAACTACCTCACCCTAAAGACCACCCCAGAGAATCCTGCTCCCCCAACCATGGTAATGGACTGTCCAGATCTGTGGCAAGGAAACAGAAAACCACCACCACAACTAGGAAAATCAGACACAACACAGCACCACATGCAAAATGGCAAGGAGGTGCACTGATGTGAAAGGAACACAGCTTGTGCTAAGCATCAGAGAGACGCCTCACATCTTTCTGGAAGTGGGTGGAGTATGAAGAATGATTAAGTCAAAGAAACTGGAGCTCAGCTAATCGTTCTGTTGAAGCAGATGCCACAGCCAGGCCGTGTTGTGCATCTGTGCTGCTTTCTGGGGAGCATCCATACCTCACATCAGATTCTCACAAGCCTCGTCTTAAAAGAGATTGGCAAGAATTGTTTGCATTGTGGGGGCAGAGCACTTGATATTTATCAAGCATATCTAGCTTTGAAGTGTATGTTTGTGCCATCATAAATCAAGAGATATGATATATTCTTTTTTTTTTTTTTTTTTTTTTTTTTTTTTTTTTGTCTTTTTTTCCGTGTCCGGCAACGGATCGCAACCCTCAGTGTTGCCCCCGTACCGGACCGGGGACCGGCAACGGGACTGCAAGCCTCGGTGTTGCTCCCGCGCCTCGCTCAGCCAGTGAGCGGGAGCCGGTCTGTATGTGGGATCCGAACCCTCGGACGGGAGCGCCGCCGCGCTTCCCAAGCGGCGCACTATCCAGTGCGCCACCGGGCCGGCCGAGATATGATATATTCTGATAGGTACATGTATGTATTCTGGTCTCAGTTATTACAATTAATGGAGAGTATTGGAGCTCCACCATTAGAGAAAATCATATCAAAACAGGGTGTTGTCAAAACCAATATAAGCTGGCCAGTTAGCTCAGTTGATTAAAGCATGGTGTTAAGACACCAAAGTCCACGGTTCAGGATCCCCGTACTGGCCAGCCACCAAACAAACCAACAGAAAACCAATGGAAAACATTGGGAGAAAATATATGCAACATAATATCACAGATAAAGAGCTCATATTCTTAATATATAAGGAGCTCTTAAAAATTGAAGGGAAAGGGCTGGCCGGTTAGCTCACTTGGTTAGAGCTGGTGTTACAACACCAAGGTCAAGCGTTCTGATCCCCATACTGGCCAGCCAAAAAAACCCCACAGAAAACTGAAGGGAAAAAGACCAAACACCCACTAGAAAAATGGGCAGAAGATCTGAACAAACAATCCACAAAAATTAAAGATATAAACATGGCCCTTAAGCTTCTGAAAAAATGTTCAACCTCACTGAAAAAGGAGAGATGTAAATTAAAATTCCACTGCAATACCATTTCTCGTCTAGAAGACTGGCAAAAATTAAAAAGCTTAAAGACTGACTAATTGGCTCAGCTGGTCAAAGCACGGCCTTATAACCAAGGTCATGGGTTTGGATCCCTGTCCTTGCCAGCTGCCAAAAATAAATAAAATGTAAAAAGCCTAATGCTACATTCAGTTAATTAGGCTGTGGGGCAAGAGGCAAGACACTGTCATAAACTGCTAGTGGAAATGCATACTGGTACAGCCCTTATAGAGGGAAATAGTGTCCACCAAAACCACATATGAAATCACCCCTAAATTTACCCCTGAAGGCATCTCTCTCACAATACAAAAATACATTTACACAAGGTTAGTCGCTGTAGTAGTATTTGTAATTGTAAAATATTGGAAACTTAAATTCCCATAGAGAAGTGGCTGAATAAACCATGCTACATCCACACAATGAGATATAATACAGACGTTTCAAAAATGATGAAGATTCTGCAAACCAACATGGAATCATTTTCATAATGTATTGTTAATTGAAGAAAGCAAAGTGCAAAAGCAACTGAAACAAAAAGAAAGAAAGAAGGGGAAATAACACACATGTGTCTGCTCATTTATGCAAAAAGAAACACACAAAGGGGCTGGCCAGTTAGCTCAGTTGGTTAGAGCATGGAGCTGGTAACACCAAGGTCCGGGGTTTGATCCCTGTACCTGCCAGCCACCAAAAAAAAGAAACAGGAGGAACCAGAAACTAATGAGACTGGTTACCTACAGCGTGGGTAGAAAGGAAGGGGGAGTGAGAACAGGGTAAAAGGGTCATGAAGGGGAGTTACCTTTTTGTATAGTTCTGGCTTTTGGAACATTAACGTTTCATACAGTTAAAACAACAACAACTAGACCCTCCCCTAAAACCAAAAAACAAAATCAGAATGGGAGGGAATCCCTAAAATGGAAGAAAAATTAACCAGACTATATTTCAAATAACAACATAACCACACAGAAACATAGAGAAAGGTAACTTTTAAACACTGTCTTGATTATATTACCTACAGGCTAAAGACAAAAGAAACTGTAAACAAATACTGAACTCTAGCTATAGCTACTGGCTTAGTTTTTCACAGAAATATGGGTAACAATTTTGAAACTCCTATGGTATACTCTAGGATTGAGCAAATAAATATATTGTGGAGAATGGGAGCCAGGTCTCTCACTGTTGGGGAAGGGAGTTACAAATATGGAAAGATGGAATGCTAGAATAAATCATGAATGCTGTAGTGTAAATGGATTTGGAGCTATCAGTATATACCTCATGGTTTTAAATAAATAAATAGGGATGCATACACAGAAAGATACAGACATACACATATCCACACATATATCTAATACATGTATTTCCTAGCTCTGTCCATTGAGAGGGCCTAGAAACAATGACACCCAGTGCCCAAAT
>NW_007729530.1:177066-179217 GCF_000696425.1 Galeopterus variegatus | reverse complement strand
AATTTTAGTTGCTAAATACCATTCTCCACCCAAAGGAACTCAGGCTCCTTGAAGAAATGGTGAATCTCAGGACTGGGAAGCACAAGATGAACCTGGAGTATCTCCTGCCAGAAATTAAAGAAGTGCTAAAAGAATAATGAGGACATGCTGAAAGGATGCAGGAGCCAGCTTTAAGGGTCTCCTCCGTTGGCCAAATATGGGACACGTGAGCATTAAAATAATGATAATTATTAAATTTATTAAAATAATGATAATGATGATAAAGGAGTATAATCTATAGAATAAAATAACAATCCAAGAGTCCACACAGATAAGAGCTTCCTTACACTAGAATACCAACCCTACTGTGGAACAGTGAAGTAGAGGAAATGATGGAATTAGAAAAGTTGCCATTTGTAACCATCATAGTAGTAACTGACCTGGGAAAGAATCATAAATAGATAATAAAACCAGAGGGTGAGAGTTTGATGAGAAACAGAATATTTTACATAACCTGAAAATACCTCTGCCCAAACAGGGAAAAATTACGCCCCCTGATGTGTTAAACTGAGAAGGCAGCATCTCTTTTGTTGTATTCCTGCCAAAAATCATAACCTGAACCTAATCTTGAGAAATATCAGACAAACCCAACTTGGGAGGCTCAACAACGTAACCAGCTTGCACTTTTCAAGATATCAAGGTAATATAAAACAAAGACTGAGGAACTAAAGACTCATGACAACTAGATGCAACACAAGATCCTGGATTGGATCCTGGACCAGAAAATTGTTTTCCATTTTGGTATAACAGTTTTAGGACAACTGGCAAAATTTGAATAAGGCCTGTAGATTGATAAGGATATCGTAACAAAAAAATACAGTGTTCTGCTAATATGACCCACAAAACAAAATTCTGCGCTCTCTTCTGGAAGAGAGCCCGTTGATTCACCTAGAGAGAATAGAAACTCAGAAAAAAAGACGTGAGAAAAACAAGGTGGGATTACCATACCCAGTTCTGGGTTCAAGTCCCAGCTCAGCCACTGTCTAGCTGAATAACACTGGACAGGTCACCTGACTTCTAGGTCTCATTCCCATCAGATTTTCTGGGAACAAGTCATATCCTTCATTGGTAAGCTACAGAATGTATTTTAAATGACTATGTATATAAATAAATAGCCAATCATCTTTTGATAATAAAATTTATTCTATTTTAATACCAATCAGAGTCACAAAGAAATTCCTCTGGACATCCATCTCTTAGATTTTAATATTATTTCCACTATAAATACAATGGAAGATTAAAAAAAGGGGAGGTGAGGGGAAATGGTGTCCTTAGTAATATAAATTATAAACTGGTAAATTTCCTTCAAATTCCCAAATCAGTTTGGAATCCCATTAATTCTTCTGTAATCACTCTGATCTTTAAGTTCTCATCCCCTCTTTTTGGCATGTCTAGTTTACTTTGCAAGCATTCCTTTGGAGCTCACATGTCTTTGCATTTTAAATACCAAGAGTATATAAAAATAGCAATTTTGAATACATAACACCTCTGGAATATTTCCACCCATAGGCACTTAAATATAGAAGCTTTTATTCAGGGAGCTCACACTATGCTTTTGCTTTATTATTCTAACAGCTCTAGAGTTTAAGAATAAATCACATAAAAAGTAGGTAGTTCTGGGATGACACCAGCATGCCTCCTAGTGGATGGCAGGAAACATTCCATTTTTAATAAGGGTTTAGCCATGTTAATATACATGTCCACCGTTTACTTGCTAATCTTTGAAGATTCAGGTGCTCTTTATAAAAGATAAGGTGCATTATCTTTGGCTTTTTAAGCAGAGGATAGTGACCACAAACCCTTCTTTGATGACCCAGGTCCATCTCACTGGACCTGGATGAATTCCATCACTGAGTGAATTTCTGTTCTGGCTCCAATGTGGTGCTGCATCCTGTCCCTGAGGGATGTCCATTTTGCAAAGACAGTGACTCTCAGAGTTTCTAATTCCAACAGTCCCACTATCTGCTAGTGCTTCTAAACTGGAGTCTCAAACTTCTGAAATTATCAGTAAGCTTCACTGAACACACTACTGTGCCTTAAAGGATGGATCTTGACCTTCATGGAGATTTTGGCACCAAGGTCTGATAATCAATGAAGGATTAATGTAACAGC
>NW_007729530.1:157886-176524 GCF_000696425.1 Galeopterus variegatus | reverse complement strand
AATTTCTGTTCTGGCTCCAATGTGGTGCTGCATCCTGTCCCTGAGGGATGTCCATTTTGCACAGACAGTGACTCTCAGAGTTTCTAATTCCAACAGTCCCACTACCTGCTAGTGCTTCTAAACTGGAGTCTCAAACTTCTGAAATTATCAGTAAGCTTCACTGAACACACTACTGTGCCTTAAAGGGTGGATCCTGACCTTCATGGAGATTTTGGCACCAAGGTCTGATAATCAATGAAGGATTAATGTAACAGCTTTATGGCACCCATTTTAAATAGGTCATTCTCTTATTTAGCATTCAGTGTCTAGCATGTTTTCATCTGTCTCTCTTTACACTTGTAATTTCTTGGAAATAAAAAAGACAAAAATAGCTGAGATTGTGGCCAGCATGTTCTACATAATTCACATTCCTTAGGGCTTCAATTAGGTCTTTTTAGGGAGAAAATATTGTCCTCATTCTTTTTCTGGCTCACAATTATACATTTCTTGACACTTTTCAAGACAGAGACACCATCAGCAAGGGTCTTTTTCACCTGAGAGTTCTGAGAAAAAGTTCTCTTTAACTGTAATTATGTTACGAGTGTACCATGGCAGCAATTTACATTTGACCTTAGTGGTCTTCCCCTGTTGTTGCTTTAATTACATGGGCCTACTACTCGCCCAGGTTTCGTCTCTGTGTATCTGCTGGGCTGAGAGATGGTCAGATGAACAAGTCTATGGAGAGATTATTTCTCATTTGCAGGCTAACAATGAATACCACACATTTTAGTCTACAGATTAAAAGTAAAACCAACTGATTTAAAAAATATATATATGTAGAGAACACAGGGAAGGCCAGGGAGAAAACAAGAGAAAAAAGTTGTGGTTCACATTCCAATTTATACTCTGAAGAAATATGGGTTGTTTATATTTCATGTAAAAGTATTGGGAAGATCTACCATTCCTAGAAAAGTATATAGAATACTAGTACATTCTAATAACTAGCTATTTCCCCCCAGGTAAATATATTTAAGAACACAGAACTTCATAAGTTTTAAAATGTAAAATGTCAGAAATAGTGTGACAACAATCACAAGGGAAATTTATGATAAATTGTTAAAAGTGTTACAGTTTGGAAATTAGACTGGGGAATATATTATAAACCTTATTCTGATTTAATTCTTAGGAGGAAAAGATGAAAAGTTAACGTCTGCATACCAAAAGGAGATAGCAAAAAGGAAAACCACATGGGCCGGCCCGGTGGCGCACTCGGTAGAGTGTGGCGGCTCCCGCCGAGGGTTCGGATCCCATATAGAGACCGGTCTGCTCACTGGTTGAGCGTGGTGCGGGCGCGACACCGTGGGTTGTGATCCCGTTGCCGGTCGCGGTACAGGCGCGACACCGAGGGTTGCAATCCCATTACCAGTCACGAAAAAAGACAAAAAGGAAAAAAAAAAAAAAAAAGGAAAACCACAGAAGTTCTCTGTTGTTTCGGGATGTAATTCTTTCCTCATTGACCTCTTGGGATTTTAGATACTACTTTAAGGTTCTCCAGTGAAATATTTTCTAGGAGAATTAGCTCCCAACAAAGAGCTATAAGGTTTTTTTTTTTTTTTTTTTTTTAACTTGGAAAAAGACAGAACGTACATACTGCTTTACAACTGTTGGCTATCAGACTTGCAGTCTTCTTGAAGGTCTTTTCAAGGTAGTGTGCAAATCTTTCATTCTCATTTTCTTTTGACCCTAGCTGAAGAAATTCACCTGTAAAGGAAAAGGGTCATATGAGATAGTTTTATTACCTGGCTAAATACCAGAATTGAATAAAAAAGAAGAAAAGTCAGAATCAACCTACCACGCACCAAATCTTCAATAACTTGGGTTAAAATAGATATAACAGTTGTATTTCCGATTCGTGCCAGAGCTATAGATGCTGCAGAAAGAATTAAATCTCCAGCAAGAACAGCCTAGAAAAAGAAAGAAAACAAATGTCCAGAGAAAAGAAATCAGAGCAATGGAGTCAAGGACAAAGCTGACTTGTCAGACGGTAAATACAGAAGGTGACAGAGGGGTCACCGTTGCTGTAAGTTTCTTCCCATCCTCTTCCTCAGCAGGATTACCGTAATCATCAGTTACAGATGTGCGACGCTGTAGGGCCAAACTGGCTCTCAGATACTACATTGTCCATCTCCCCAGTTCACAGCGGAAGAAACACATGCCTGGAGGAGAGCAGCCTACCCTCTGGCTTCACCCCCAGACCCCACAAAATGCAGCAGCCTTCATTCGGTTTAGCTACACTGACCCGTTAGCTTTTCCCTCAAACCATGCTGTTGTGCCTTTCCAATTACTGTTCCTTCTGCTCAAAAGGTCCTTCCCCTTTTTCACTTAGTGTACTCGTTTGCATAATTAGCTCAGATGCCACCTCCAGGAAGTCTCCCCTGATCCCTTGGTCTGATCAGATGCCTCCCTCCTGTGTGAGTGCCAGACGCTGTGCACACTGCTGACATGGCACTTTGTGTCCCAATCAGTGACGTCCTATTCACCATATTCTTGCAAGACACGGACTGGTACTTAAGCGCACAGCACAACACATATTTTTCTCCATAAGAACTAAACCAAGTAATCTTGGCTCCAAGTTCAATGCTCTTTGCACATTGCCCCTCGTTTCCAGATAAAACATTTTTTTTCACTGAACACTAGGTAATCAATATTTTCCTAGTCTTTAGATTGTGAGCAGATGTGCATACTGTATTAGCAACTAATAATAAATTACACATGGTTGAATTATATGCTATAATCAAATACACTATATATCCATGTTAATTTGCATATTTAAAGATATGCACCTGTCATTATGTTCTACAGTAATTAGTCACAAATGCTAGATACAATTCATGGAAATTTTATTTCACAGAATTTTCAACAACCATTTTAGGTATTTATTGTCTGTTAGTTCTCTAGTATCTAAAATAATGATGTTGGGCCGAGCCCGTGGCGCATTCCGGAGAGTGCGGCGCTGGGAGTGCAGCGGCGCTCCCGCCGCGGGTTCGGATCCTATATAGGGATGGCCGGTGCGCTCACTGGCTGAGCGCGGTGCGGCCGGTCTCAAAAAGGACAAAAAAAAAAATAATGTTCAGTTTATGTTTACCAATTAATCATTTTATGTAATATACATATTATATAAGATATCCTGATATAGGTGTGCACTTATGAAGTCATTACACACATTGTGATACATATGTACACACTTATACCCACTCATCCACCCCTTACATCATCGGCAGCTCAGGGCTCAGAACCCCTAGGCCTTCACCTCTTTAATCTCAGGCCAAAAGGTTCCAGCATATGAATCTGAAGCCACAAGACTGGATGGCCAGGGAAACCCAGGCCAGTGGGAACAAGGGGTCATGGAGAGAGCACTGTGTGAAGGGATTTTTGAATTTGTAATGTATCAGTTGTGGTTCAGAGGCAGAAAAAGGGAGCAAAGTGGCAGGTGGACTTGAACTGAGACCACTCTCCTAGCTGAAAGCGGCAGGTGACCACGGCAAATGTAGCCTTTTACCTGCACTCAGAAAGCGGCCCCCAACAGCAGGGGCAGACACCCAAGGGGACTAGGCAAGGAGAAGACCATAATTGGTTCTCTTGAGCCTCCTCCCCTGCCCAAGGGCTCCAAGTGAGGCTTTAGGTCTAGCCCTGCCTGAAAACAGTTGATTGCAGGGACGTGTCTTAAAAGTGACCCATGTCCTCTCCCAAACAAAACACCATCCTCTTTTGCCAACATTCTGATGTACAGAATTCTATCAGTAGGACATAAAACCTTTTAGTCTAAAATTTGAAATAAAAGACATATAAATGAAATTGCAGAACTCGACTTCACAACAAAGTCGTTTATGTGAAAGTAAAATCAGCATGCGAGAATACCAATGGACATGTATTTCCATAGGACAGTTGTTTAACCGGAGGGAACCAGGCACTATAAGTATGTGAGGAGGGGAAGGTGCGAGGGGGTGAGTTATGTCTGTATAAACTTTCTGTCTGCTCTTCAACTGGCCACGTCGTCGGTCACTGGAGCACGTGTGTGGTGGTGGACGCCTGCTCTCAAAACGCCTGCACACGTGCATTTCCCTTTGTTCCACTTTATTCTGTCTTCCACCCGTCATTTATACACCCTCAAACAAAGGTCCCTATTTTGCACACTCTGTTCAAGGAATGCTAATAAAATAGTATGGAAATATGGTTTTAAATAGGAGGGTACTTCAACAAGTTCATGGAAAGATTTGTATTATCTTTTATTCTATTTTTCCATGAACTTGTTGAAATACCCTCATATCCATATATGAACCAAACCCAATTATAGATCCTCTATTTAAAAAGGTAAAATTTTCATGGTAGACCAGTAGTATATCTGTGGTTTTTTTTTCTTTTTCTTGTTTTTTATTTATTTGTCCTTTATACTCTTACACATGGTATAGTCAATCAATAAATGTTTAAGGAATTAAACTGAATCTTGGTAATCTGAGCCCAAAATTAAAATGTGTATTTCTTATGAAATACACTTTTTGGATACCCATGAAGTTCCTCTCCTTATAACCAAAAGGAATTCTATATGAAATTGTGAACAACCAGAAATACTGAGTTTATTTTTCTATGATATTTTCTGTTATCTATCAAATATCTGTATACAGACATGAGTACTTTTTTTGAAATTTAGAAGATCACATTTGAGCAAGCATGATTTACTTTTTAATGAGACCAATCTGAAAAACAAAAGCGATCCAAAAAGCATGTGATTTGGTAAGAAAGATTTTTAAAAACCAAAAAAACCATACCTTCTTTTCACCCCAGATCTTATTAACTGTGTGTTTTCCTCTTCGAGAACTTGCATCATCAATAACGTCATCGTGAACCAGACTAGCAGTGTGGATCATTTCTGCAATTAAGGCTATGGAGCGCTGGTTGGCTTGCACATCTCTAATTAACAGAAAGCAATGCTTTTTAACAGAGACGCCGCCTAGAACCTTCTCAGCAATCACCTTGTGAAAACTGGACATCGGATCTAGGATAAAGAATTTTATTTCTCTAAGAGAAACTGTATAAAAACTTTGGCTTCCCTACAGAGCCATTTCTATCATTTAGAGAACATTTTAAAAATGCACAAGACCCTGCCAAGATTGTATTTTAAGGATTCCACATTAAGACACAGAATTTGTATAATAAGCAAAAAAAGGGTAAACATTTCAGAAGTCTGGCTATTGGGCAGCAGAATCATTGTTATGTCTTATAGTGGTGGTCTTTGTCAGTTGTTCAAGTTTATAATCAGGTTACAATTAAACTTCAGGTGTGGATAGGGAAGATAGGTGAGCAGCATTTTAAAGAGCATATTAAAGAACCAACTGTCACTCTGTTCAAAGTTTTTAATACTGTCTTAAATTAAATATTTAGTATGACAAAATCATAACCAGATAGAATGTTTGTAAAAACTTTCTTCCAATTCATATTTAACCTTTGCATTAGAAATCTTAACTAATTCCCAAGTTTAACAAACTACAGGATAAGCACTCTCAAGAAAATACACAGATGTTAATTTTACAGTTAAAAGGGAATGGCCCCAATTCCTTTTTAATAATCATCATTATCACCATCATCAACTGGAATTTTTAAAAACTAAATTTCAAGAAAATCAAATTGGGGAAATAACCAACTGAATTTTTGGAACCTAAAACATATGCCTGACTTAAACACACACTAACCAAGTGCTTCACGTATACCAGTAGCTTACTTTTCAAACATCATCGAGTTATATCTTCAGAGGGGAGAAAAAGGAGAGGTATATTAAAATATGACTTTTTCTTTAAAAATCTAATCTGCACACCTGCACAAAGTAGTCTCATTCTAATTCCTCAGACCCAGCAGAATGTAATGAAAATTGAAGTATAACCATGAAAGATGCCGAAATTTAAGTACAGACACTAAATCAGCATGAGAATATCTTCCCATGTTGCTTTAAATACCATTTTAAGATATGATGCCTTGCCGGCTCCTCCTACCTAACTAAATCTCAGAAACTTCCAACAGCTTTCAGCCCAGAAATCAATTGTAAAGTGCTGCTCATTATTATTAATATTTTACAATTATAACAGTTCTTGACTTCCAGATCACAGCAGATTCTTCCAAGGGGTAAGAAGTAAAGCAAAAGCAATAAAACCACTTCAATAAAGAAAAGAGAGCTTCAGATGGCTTTCAAGAACTTGCTCTGAATCCCTCAGTGAGACACTTGGACCTTATATTAGGAAGCTTAAATATTTTTCCAGGGAACTTTACTAGGCCCTGTCTTCTTTGAGTTGAATGCACAGGAAAAGATGTAGACTTTTACAGTTGGTTTTTTAATGTAAAGGCCATTTTAGAATATTTTCAACTGAATTTCAGTCTAATAAAATACACACTGTCAACTAGTTAGTAGCAGAACTTACCTTAAAACAACTGTTAAGGCCCCTAGCCTTTCACAAGCATTCAGAAGCTGGGCACCACATCCATTATCACAAATTATGTCAGCAGACAGGGGCTCCTGCTGGAGCTGCAGTAAAATGGCAGTGCTCACTGAGACACTAGAGTTTTTTTGTAATTTGAAGATATTAAAACAAAGATTCCTTCAAATATTTTGAAATTTCATAGACTACTACATAGGCATATAAAAATGTCATTTTGCATGGCTAAATTATTGACTGATGAAAATCAGTATTCTTACTAAGAATGTTATTTGGCATTGGGATATAGCCTCTACATAGAATAAACATCATAGTTTAAATACTTTATAATTTTACCTATGTATTTTTTTCCTACACATTTAGGCATTATGTGCATCATTCTATCTAGAAAATTCAGCCACTACTTCTCCATCACATAGCATAATGGTGGGAGAGATGACCAAAATTTACAGATGACAGAAAAATCCCACACTATTTTTAAGATAAAAATCTTCAAAGTGCCAAGCTGAGTCATGCTTTCAAAAAGCTGGGCACATTTCTACTTCCTACTGTGAAATAGCTGCGCACTACTTCTCCATCACATAGCATAATGGTGGGAGAGATGACCAAAATTTACAGATGACAGAAAAATACCACACTATTTTTAAGATAAAAATCTTCAAAGTGTCAAGCTGAGTCATGCTTTCAAAAAGCTGGGCACATTTCTACTTCCTACTGTGAAATAGCTGCCACACGTTCCCAGTTACTGGGAGAGGTGACAGGCAAGGTGGCACGAGAAAGAGAGGCCCTTAATCTTCAAAGGGGGCTAGGTCCTCTGAACTTCACATCTGCAAGAGTGTGCTGTTATTCAGCAAGCCCCTCAGGACATCCCTCCCCCTTATTAGATTAAAAAAATTTATGTTTTATAACGAAGAATTCTAAACATACATAAAATAGATGGAATAATATAATGACTCCCCCCACATACGCTTCACCTAGCTTATGTGATTTAAAAAAAATATTTTTTCTCCATTCATATTAATATGTAGTGTGAAGTCTTAAACAAATTACAAGTAAAACCCCAGTTTGGGAAGATGCTATCGGCATCAACATCAAAGGTTCCTCAATCTAAGGAGTAGCAGAGTGCAGGAGAGACCCCCGTGGGCTCAAACTTTCAGGCCATGATCCCTGGTCCCTGCCCACTCACCTTCATCAACCTAAACGAGCACCCCAGGCTCAGTGAAGTCTTTCTCTCTTTGGTGAGAATGGCATTTTCTTTTTTAAGCTTGATCATAACAGTCATAGATTCATTAGCAGTTTAATATCAAGAGAAAGGAACTGACATCCAAAAGCAGCAACTCCTGTATATTTTCAGATTTATCTCCAGATAAAAAGGATGCCTACAAACCTGCATCATAAATGACGCAGGGTTCACACTATTATTTATTTTCTTGCCACCAAAGAAGCACTACGGAAGCTTCTAAATCATGGGATATGTGGACAGTGAGCCCCCATGACATATCCTGGATCTGCGACTTATCCAGGGTGGCTCTGTGCAGGGCTTTCTCCATGGGATCCAGGTCATGGGTAATGAAAGCACAGTTACAGCATGCTTTCATTAGGGGCATGGGTTATGAAAGCACTGTTGATCCCTTCTCAAACAGAATCAGCCTCATCCTGGTGTTGTGGATGACGGAAGAACATGCCATGTTCACAGGCCCCCCAGCCCTCTGGCTCTCACTGAAGTTCTTAAGCTTGAACTTGAATTCACCAATGAAACAGCGGTAGTAGCTGGCTCAATGACTCGAACACCCAGAAGGCAGGAATGTCTCCAGAAACGCCAGCAGCCTGACTCTGGGAATCATTCAAGTGAGTGGGTGCTGTAATGACTGTTTTGTTACAGCCTTCCCAGAATAGGCTTTTGTAATCTCCTTTGTCTCCAGGAACACTAAAAGTCATCTCCTCTGAATATAAGATTTTTATCACACCTGGACCTATTAACTAATATGACAACTGTGTCTTCTGATCTGACCATCTATTCATCTAGTCCAGCTTTGAAAACCAGATGAGTGGGATTCAATGTCACTTGGCTATCTGCCCAATCAAGATCAATAGATCTGTGCACAACATCACTGGGGCAGTCCCATTATCCTGATGGGTGGCAATGACATTCACTTTCCGGTGCTGGAAGGGTTTCACACAGGAATGGATGGTGTCAAGATCAATGACAATAGGTCCCTTCAGTGAGGTTGCTGAGCAGGACAGGTGTGGCTTGTCTGAGAAAGATGTAGACACCATCGCTGTGCTATATTCACGAGGAGAGCAAATTTATAGAAATCTATTTATTTGAAAGCTCTTTTTTGATCTGGATTCTTTAATAAAATGAGTCCTAGTGTATAGTTAGTTTGGGCTTGGCTACACTGTTGCAAGTTAGGTTCTCCAGGAAGCAGACTCTGAGATACAGTTTAACATACAGGATGTTGACTCAGGAATGGCCTTGGGACCAAAACCTGAGACAGTGAGGAAGGGAGGGAGCAAACAGGACTCGGTACAGAAGCTGGTCTGCAACGCAGACCCATGGAAAGCCTCGGACACCCTCCAGGGTGCTCTGGATGTGGCTGGCTCGAGAAGGGGCACAGCCTAAGGTGACAGGATTCTTTGCAGTTGAGGCAATCCTTGAAGGGGCTGAGAACTGAAGGCCAACAGGTACCATCAATACCTGGTACCGCAGCCGGGGCAAAGTCCTTCATTGGAGGGGGATCTGGGGCCACCGGCACATCTCAGAACCTACCCCAACTCTGTTTTTTGGCCACTTCAAGTCTAAGTCATTTTGAGCAAGCATTCTTACCCTACTCACCCAGGGGCTGCGGCTATCAGGATACAGAGAGGAAGCATAAAGACTCGATCTCAAGCTTCTCAGGGCCATACTACCCTTTGAGAATATATTGTAAGCCCTTCCCCAGAAAAATGCAAATACACAAAAAATTTTACATATGGTTTCAAGAGGTTCACAGACTCCCACAACTCCCATGGACCTCAGGTTAAGAACTCCCAGTAAAGTAACTAGCAGGGACCATTTAATGAACACCTGAAAAGCTTGATAAGGGAAAAAAAGAAAAATCAACAAAAAGTAGTTTCTCCCTCCTCTACTTCTTAAGATATTTGTTCTATTCTGTTGTCTAAAATCCCCTTCAAGATAGCAATTAACCTATTTAACACGAAGCCCGGAAGCAAGATGATGATGTCTAATAAGCCCAAATCAGCCGTTCAGCTTTGATTATCAAATGATAAAGTGGCCTCTCTCAATTATGCTGTCACCGCCCAGCAACATGTCAAGTACAGGAACAGGTTCTGGTGCCACTGGGGCTGGAGGACACCTCTTGTTCAGCTTTGATTATCAAATGATAAAGTGGCCTCTCTCAATTATGCTGTCATCACCCAGCAACATGTCAAGTACAGGAACAGGTTCTGGTGCCACTGGGGCTGGAGGACACCTCTTGTGGCAATGGCTGAAAAGCAGGGGCTATGTGGTCCTGCTCCTGAACCCTTAGCTACCATTTTCCCAGATTGCTCTAAGCCTTTCTCAGCAAGCAAGATCACGAATGGCCCAGCTTGCCAGAAGCCTCCCACCCCTTCTTGCTCTAACAGCTGGATGTTTAGCCCATGTAGAGCCAGATCCAAAAGGGTCCTTAGGGGTCAGTTAGCTCAGTTGCTTAAAGCATGTTGTTGATAACACCAGCGTCAGGCCAGCTGCCAGCCACACACACACACACAAAAGGGGGTAAAAGACTTGCTTAGGAAGCAAGTCTTCTCAAGAAGCTGGGGATTGGAAGGTACTATTGTTGGGGTGCTGTACCACCCAAATGCACAACACAATCACAACTCATGTCCCCAGGGCAGACGCTGCCTCTGCGCTATGACTTTAATAAGCCCTACTGTGGTCACTTACGGGGAGATGAAGCCGCAGCTCCAGCATCCCCTGGAGGGGGCGGTATTTGACTTACAATTTAAACTAGCAATGCCTTTCTGTGTTATATTCTCCCATGTTTTCTGTAGCAAACAGTTTACACAGTTTCAATAAGGCAAATTAAAAAAACTTCGGGAATAATGGCTGAGAGGATTTAAAGCAGTGAAGAATATTTTCCTTCCCATGTTATCTCTGAGGGTAATAACCTGTATTATGTATTAATCTTAGAAATAAAGAATATAAACCCTCCCTCTCTAGACCAGTGGTTCTAAGCAGAGATGATTTTGTGCCCTAGGAGACATTTGGCAATGTCTGGGGACATTTTTGGTTGTTACCAACTGAGGACATCTAGTGGGTACAGGCGGGGGATGCTGCTAAATATCCTACAGTGCACAGGACAGCGCCCTCCTCGCCCCGCAACCAAGAATGATCTGGCCCCAAATGTCAGTAGTGCTGAGGCAGAGAAATTGCTCTAGACCACATGGGATGTACTTCAAGCCTGGTACAGAAGAAGGATTCCTGCTGCTCTGCCTTCCAGTAAAGTGAAAATCGTCTTGATGATGGTTAAAAAGCCACTGCCAGAGATTTTACCGCTTGCTCGAAATACACTGTGAGCTTTCAATACATTGAAAGCCCCAGGTTAAGTGAAAGGCAACCCTGAGCATGTTTAACATGCTGGACACGGAGGGGCACAGCAGGCTGCGGGTATCTTCTGAGAAGCAATATCTGACGCTTGTTTTTACAGCATCGTGCAATTCAGTGCTGACAAATGTTAGGCACTCCTTTAAGTAGTATCTACTGGGAAAAGGAAATACAAACATTCAACACTAGGGAAATGTATTAGTACGTTATAGTCTATTGGAATCCTCATCATGAGATTAGGTGATGTAATTAGGAAGATACTTCAGCAACCTGGTAAAGAGTTTACAATGGCAAGTAAACAAAGCAGAAGACGAAATTATATACACTGAACAACCGAGTCCCAGAATGGAGGGCAAGTGGGAATGAGGAAGATGGCGGCATGTGGTAATGGGGGAACTCTTCCTCCTTTTAAGATTTCTGTTAATAGTAAAATGCTGCAGTTGTTTTAATACTTCTAAATTTTAAATATATTCCAAACATACCAGTTGAGGACCAACAGTGACAATGTCTTGTGCACAATTCAGAAGGTCATGGGAAGGCAGGCGCGCCAGGGCGTGTGCGTGTGCTGCCCCGAAGGATGGAGCAGCTCACTGTTTTAGAACAACCAACCTTTGGACCAACCACCCCATATACATGATGACTAAATGTATTTACAAATCCTGGCACTCTTTACTTCCTAACAAGAAAACTAAATTGAGCTTTTAAAATTTTTCTAAAATGTTAATTTGCAACTGAAGTTGTTCTTTAATGGACATTAAAAAGTCTGGAAAAGGAAGATGCCAACCTAGATTCCACAGTGACTTTAGTGACTCAATGTCAGAATCTACACATCATAAAGTAAATTCTTAGATATATGCAACATCTGAAATGGGAAACAAAATGGGAACCCTGGGAAGAAAAATGTCCCAAATACAAAAACGACAGAGGAATGAAAGAAAGAACTCACCGGGAATTATTATGATGAATATTACATGCTCGGGCCATTAGTACCACAATAACTGGTCGAAAGGCTTTTCCTTTTCCATCAAAGTAGTACTCAGACATTTCCTTAAGTTCTGTTGTAGATATGAGCAGTTCCTGAAACAAAGTTTCTCTGTGTCAAAATGGCATCATCCCGTAAGTCAACAGGATTTCTTTTACAAAACTTTGGTTTGATTTCAGTGTATTCCTTTCAACTGAGAAATTCAACACTCAAGCCTCCAAACACTGCAGGGCTACAATGCTGGCTGCCCCACAGGCTGGAACACAAACAGTGCCCGACTTGACCCCCTTGAGTGGCCTAAGTGGTAGGGCAGGTACTACCACCTGCCCCACCCCCTGGCAGCATCAGATGGCAGATAGCTCCAAGAGATAGCAGGAGGGGAAGGACGCACTAGGTGTCCCTGTGCTAGTGACGGCTGGAGAGAGAAAGGAAGGGGCTGGTTACCAGCTTGGACAGTGGAGGGCAGAGGAGAAGGATGGGGAGTGTGGCCAAGCCAGTGGCTGTCCTGGGTAGGGAAGAAAGCTGCGTATTAGGGGCAGAAAGACAGACAAGATGGCAGCTGGTGAGAAGACGCAGGGGCCGGTAAGTCTGGTTTGGCCTTTATAGAGCAAAAGACACTGCAAAGGTTGACAGAGGAAGTGTAAGTCATGGCTGGCCTGACTGCAAGGAGCTTACAATCGAGCTGGGGAGGTGAACATTTTTAAAAAAGCGTGAAACAGCTGATGAATAATACACTGGTGGCCTGAACAATGATGTGTGTGAAATACATCGAAAGTTCAGAGGAGGAAGAGATCAGTGCAAGCTAGAAAAACTGACTATTTTGGGCCGGCCCCGTGGCTCACTCGGGAGAGTGCGGCGCTGGGAGCATAGTGGCGCTCCCGCCGCGGGTTCGGATCCTATATAGGGATCGCTGGTGCGCTCACTGGCTGAGCGTGGTGCGAACGACATCAAGCCAAGGGTTGTGATCCCCTTACCCGTCACACACAAAAAAAAGAAAAACTGACTATTTCGTGAAAGAAATGCTCTGTGCTGGGCTCAGAAGGATGACCAAGCCAAGGGTTGTGATCCTCTTACCCGTCACAAAAAAAAAAAAAAGAAAAACTGACTATTTCGTGAAAGAAATGCTCTGTGCTGGGCTCAGAAGGATGAGTAGGATTTTGATTCATGAAGAGGAGGGAGAGCCTTCCAGGTGATGGGTGTGTGTTTGTCCATGTGCACTTGGGGACGTGCTTGACCCAAGCCAAGCTTATCCCCTGGAAGGAGTAGGAGCCAGGAACGGACCCTCGGCTGGGCTCAAATGAACATGCACAGTGGACCGTCATTAATTCACTACCTTACTGAGTTGGTGCCAAGCACTGTAAGAAACACAGAGAACAACACAACCCCTTGCCTGCAAGGAGCGCAGGGGCTAGATGGGGAGAAGGAAAGCAAGAATTCCAGTTAACACAACAGAGTGTGATGGCTGCCGTCACCGAGGTGACCAGAGCGCCCTGGGAGCCCAAAGGGGGATGCTGTGGCTCAGGCTGAGATGGGTGGAGAAAAGCAAGAATGAAAGGACAAGGGACAGGGGAGTGGCCTAACTTAGGTCTGTGGGGACCGACTCGAAGAACACGGATGGTGAAGGAAAGAGGCAAGTCAAGGATCACTCCAGTTTCCTGAGTGGTACCTTTAAACAACAGGGAAAGCAGGCGCGAAAACAATTCATGGGGGAAAAGTAGAGTTTCAGATATGCTAGGTTTGAAATAGACGTGGACACTCCATGGAGTTGCTGGGGAAGCCGTTGCTAGATGGGCTTAGGAGAGACAACTCAATCTGGAGCAGAGATATTATTTGGAGTCTTTGGAACTCGGTGTAGAGAGGACACAGAGAGAGGGGGGATCAACAAAACTGCAGGGAGCAGCAAAACCAAAATTAAACGGGGTGGGATGGAGGTGATAAGCTGAACAGCCAAAGAAGTAGGAGGAGAAGGAAAAGTGTGGAAGCCACGGGAACTGAGTTTCAAGGAGGGGGAATGGCCAACAGTGTCCACTGTTCAGAAAGTCAAGGAAGATGAAGACCAGAGAGTGTCCACTGGGTTTAGTGAAAGGCAGCTACGGTGACCTGGGCAAAGGCAGTTTCAGAGGAGAGGCTGGAAAGGAAGCCACAGCGCACAGTGGAGTAAATGTGAGGGTCTAATGGGAGGGAGGAAGTGACACATGGGGCCGGGGAGGGGCCTTTCAAAACAGGAGATGAAGAGCTGGAGCCCTGGAATGGACACGAGGGATACAAGGACAGGGGAGGGCTTGCAGATAAGGGACAGGGAGTGGCCAACTGCTGACCAGTTCCTAAGGAACTGGGGAGGCGGCAAAGGGAAGGGGCTTAAACACAGGTAAAGGGGCTACCCCTAGAAAGGAGGGGACATTATGTCACTGAGGTGGGGGGAAAGAAGGCATGCACGGCAGAAGGTGCAGACAGGTGTGTCAACGGCAACAGCGCAGGAACCAAGTGACTTCTCCCTCCAAAGTCTCTACGGTGCCTATTACACAGGAGTGGTGTTGCATGAGGACATGAACCAGCGAAACTGATGGGGGAAGAGGCAGACCAGGGGCATGTGAACATTTCCGGGCAGCATTTCAGAATCCACGTGAGGCTGGGAGCCACTGCAAGTTTGGGGGAAAGAGTTAAATAAAGGAACCCACATTTGGGGCAGTGTGGCAATGCCATTCAGAATGAGATGGGATGGATATGAACAGGAAAGGCTAGATAACTCACTGGACAAACATATGTCTCCCGTTCCCAACTCTGCCATGACCTCCTTCTGGACAGTAACCTGCGTGGCGCTCTCCATTACTGCCCAGCACCAGGCTGGACGTGATTGTTGCTCGAGACACATTTGGAAATGGATCAACACAAGTCAAGTTTGCAATGGCATCGTACGTATCTGAAGACCTGCACAGTTTTTTCATAATTCTAACACTTTACTAGGTTTTAGTAAACTAAATCATTACTTCACAGCAGAATTAAAAAAACATACCTTTCTAATGTCCTCATACAGACCTTTCAAATCTCTCCTCCCAAGTTTGAAAGGATCGGTGTATTTCTCACCGCTCTGTGTTTTGCTACAACAGCACACTGCCGGTGTTGTGTGATAAAACCTGGGATAAGCAGAAATGTACATGACTTCATTTTTTTTTTTTTCCTTTTTGTCTTTTTTCGTGACCGGCAACGGATCACAACCCTCAGTGTCGCGCCCAGACCGGACCGGAACCGGCAATGGGATTGCAACCCTCGGTGTTGCGCCCACACCTCGCTCAGCCAGTGAGCGGGAACCGGTCTGTATGTGGGATCCGAACCCTCGGCGGGAGCGCCGCCGCGCTCCCAAGCGGCGCACTGTAGCAGTGCGCCACCAGGCCAGCCCATGACTTCATTTTTAAGTAAACATTATACACATATACATAAATATGTAGTAGAGTCAGATGATGGAAAATTAAGCCTAAATACTAGAAATTAAGCATGAATCCAAAAAGGTCATTATAATTTAGAAAGGCATACAGAATTTTGTTTTTGTGTAATGATACATTAACAGATCATTTTTATAAACAGGACCTGGAGAACTCACAAAATCAAAGAAAGACTAAACTATATTCATTGTGTTCTGTATTGAGTTCAAATTTTATTATATTCCTATTGTTTGAAAAGGCAGAGATCACATACAGCAAATACTGTGACAGTTAAACAACGTATTAAATTTGTTGGCCGAGTTCACCACAATTTAGAAGAAATTTACTGGCAATATGATTAATAATTTAGTAACTGAACTATGGATTATAAACTTACCGTGATATACTATATACATATGGAAAAGCGGATGTTAAACTCTTCACAAGATTAAAA
Organism: Galeopterus variegatus; assembly: GCF_000696425.1. Classification (NCBI taxonomy): domain Eukaryota; kingdom Metazoa; phylum Chordata; class Mammalia; order Dermoptera; family Cynocephalidae; genus Galeopterus; species Galeopterus variegatus. Next base: position 160,620 of record NW_007729530.1, on the reverse strand, counting down.
TATGGCATCTATAAAATAAAAACATCAAGAAACTTTAAGAATATTCCTTAAAGACTTATTCATAACATTGGATAATAAAAACTCACAGAATTCATAACAAATATAATCTTTATCTTTTAATCACCTATTTATAGGTAGATCACAAACTTTAGAAATAGGATAATTTAAAGCTTCCTTTCCTTATTACAAAAGCAATACTTGTCATTACAGAAAATATAAATATGAAAAAAGCAGAAAATAGAAAACATCTATAATCCATTCCTTCCCCCAAACAAAGCCAGTTTCCATATAGATATCTTTCCTTCCAGACCTGAGTAGTTTTAAAACAATTTATTTCCATTTAACTAAGATTGGCCAAAGAATAGTAAAGATTAGTATTATTTCCATGCTTTAAAATTCTTAAATCAGTATAAAACAAATAATCAAAATCCCAAAAGCACCCTACCAGATGGTGAAAAGAAAAAAAAAAATTCAATATTGGGGAAGGAATTTACATTTATACAAACATTGCCTATTTTAAGCCACTATTCCTAACATACTTTGGAAATGATATTTCTTAAAAAGTAGTATTAAAAAACAACCAACCTCAGCAGCATATTTTGATAATATTAACTTAATCAGAGGTCGAAGAACCACAATAGACCACTTCTACAAGATTCAGACATGGTAACAAATATAAATTCCAATAATTACTGAGCACTATTATGGGCCAAGAATTGTGACAGCACAGGGGACCCAAAGACACAGACTGCCAATCTTAAAGAATTCAGAGATACAAGCGTTTCAAAAGTTACTAATTTACCAATCTAACGTGATAAGCGTTTTTATATAGAACCCTTTCTTATTTGAAGAAAGGATTTTGACGAAAAGGGCAAATTTCACACAACAAAAATACAACTAATCAGCTCTATTAGTAATAAAGTCTTACAACCATTACATGTCTTTACACCATTATTTCATTTGATCCTCACAACTACTTGCTTTTATACAGTTGGGGAAATTGAGATCCAGAAAAGTTAAGTTTGAAAAACTGCTATGCAGATATATTTACAATGTATCAAAGAAAAAAAGCACCTACAGAACTGTGTGCATTATATGATTCTACTAAAAATTTAAATGAGGGTACTACAAAAAGTTCATAGAAAAATAGGACTGAAAGATAGTACTAATCTTTCCATGAACTCTTTGAAGTACCCTTGTATATACACACACAAAAATAAAACACACACACACAGACTAGGGTTTGGAAGCACATAAACCACGGTGTTAAAAGTAGTTATTCTGGAATAAATAGGATTGTGGAGTTTTTTTGTTTTATTTCTTTTGGGGGGTATATATTTTCTTATTTTTCTCTAATGAACACATATTACTTTAGATATATATAAATGACGATAAAAGTTGACTTTGCTAGGCAGTGGCCAAGGAAGTTGGTCAGAATTCCATTCTTTCTACCACAGCATCACATTAAACCAGCAAGAACATTTAGGACATCCCAGGCAATTACAATGTCCCAAGAAAACAAAGTGATGATCCTCCCTTTGATTTTACCATCATGACAACCCACTTCTTTCAGTCTTTGTGGATAATTAATCCATATGAATTGAGTATTTTATTATAATATTTATAAATTAGGACATCTTAGTGGAAGAGTAACAGTTATTCAGTTTGAGACCTACTGATAGTCCTCTAACCTGGAGTCAACAATTAAAGTTTAGTCATCTCTTGGTATCCGTGGGGGATTGGTACCAGGACCCCCGTGGATTTTGGTATATTCAAGTCCCTGATAAAAATTGGCATAGTATTTGCATATAACCTATGTACATCTTCCTATATACTTTAAATCATCTCTAGATAACTTCTAATACCTAATACAATGTAAATACTATGTAAATAGTTGTTACACTGTATTGTTTAGGGAATGACGACAAAAAAAAGTATGCACGTGTTCAGTACATGTACACCTTTACATATACCGTCTAAATTAATCTTTCTATGAATAGGAATCATCAGATAGATGTCCCAAGGTAACACAGCCAGATAATTTTATCTTTTGAATATTTTCAGTCTTCAGTTGGTTGAATCCACAGATGCAGAGCTAATTAATACAGGGTGCTCTTTACCACTAGGCAGCCTAACAGTTTTTAGTAGCATGGTCTTTAGAAGACCACGGTTCAAATCTCAACATTGTCTGGCTGTGTTACCTTGGGACATCTCTCTGATGATACCTACTCATAGAGAGATGCTGAGATTAACTTAGAGACTATACATAAAGCTCTTAGCTCAGAGCCTAGTAGATGGCATACATTTAATACAGTATAATATGAGATGCTAATACAATAATATAAGATGCCAATACAATTATAGTATTGGACTGTTGGGGACTTTAATATCCCACTGTCAGCACTGGACAGATGATTGAGACAGAGTCTCAACAAAGAAATACTGGATTTAGATGGCTCCATAGACAGACATTTACAGAACATTTCATCCAACAGCTGCAGAATAAACATTCTTCTCATCAGCACATGGAATATTCTCCAGGATTGACCATATTCTGGGCCACAAAACTAGTTTAAAAAACAAGTTTAAAAAAAAAATCGAAATCATATCAAGTATCTTTTGACCATAATGGATATTCTCCAGGATTGACCATATTCTGGGCCACAAAACTAATTTAAAAAACAAGTTTAAAAAAAAAATCGAAATCATATCAAGTATCTTTTGACCATAATGG
>NW_007729530.1:154023-157424 GCF_000696425.1 Galeopterus variegatus | reverse complement strand
ACAAGAACTTTAGACACTACACAAATACATGGAAATTAATAACATGCCACTGAACGACCAATGGTCAAAGAAGAGATTAAGAAGAAAATCAAAAAATTTCTTGAAAGAAGTGAGAACAAAAACATACCAAAACCTATAGGATACAGTCAAGGCAGTATTACCAGGAAAGTTTATAGCAATAAATGCCTACATCAAAAAAAAAAAAAAAAAAAAAGAATGATTTCAAATAAACAACCTAACAATGCACCTGAAGTAATTGGCAAAGCAAGACAAACCAAACCCAAAATAAGTAGAAGAGAAGACTAAAATAAAAATAAAAATCAGAGCAAAAGAGGGCCAGCCCATGGCTCACTTGGGAGAATGTGGTGCTGACAACACCAAGTCAAGGGTTAAGATCCCCTTACTGGTCATCTTTAAAAAAAAAAATCAGAGCAGAAGTAAATGAAATTGAGACTAAAAATTCAAAAGATCAAATGAAAAGTTGGTTTTTTGAAAAGATAAACAAAATTGACAAACCAGTAGCCAGACTAACTAAGAAAAAAGGAGACATTTCAGCTTATACTACTGAAATACAAAAGATCATCAGAGACTATTATGAATAACTATAAACCAATAAATATGAAAACCTAGAGGAAATGAATAAAGTCCTAGACACACATGACCTACCAAGACTGAAAAAAAAGAAATAGAAAACCTAAATAGACCAATAATAAGAAACTAGATTGCATCAGTAATAAAAAAGTTTCCCAACAAAGAAAAGCCCAGGACTGGTAGGTTTTATTACTGAATTCTACCAAACATTTAAAGAAGAATTAACACCAACACTTCTTAAACTATTTTAAAAAATTGAAGTGGACAGAATTCTTCCAAACTCGTACTACGAGGCCAGCATTACACTGATGGCAAAAACAGTCAAGAAACATGACAAAAAAAAGAAAACTACAGGCTGATATCTCTACTGAAAACAGGGGCAAACAATCTTCAGTAAAACACTAGCAAAGAGATTCCAACAGTACACTAAAAAGATTATATACCACAATCAAGTAGGATTTATCCCAGGGACGCAAGGATAGTTTGACATATGCAAACAAATAAACATAATACATCACATCAACAGAATGAAAGAAAAAACCATATGATTATCTAGATTGATGCAGAAAATGCATTTGATAAAGTTCAACACCATTCATGATTAAAAATTCTCAACAAGTTAGGTATAGATGCAAAATATCTTAATACAATAAAGGAACCCACAACTAACATCCAGTTCACCCACACTGAATTCCAGTTCCCTAAGAACTGGAATAAGACAAGGATGCCTACTTTCACCACTTTTATTCAACATAGAACTGGAAATCCTAGCCAGAACGATTAGTCAAGAGAAAGAAATAAAGGGCAACCAAATTGGAAAGAAGGAAGTCAAACTGTCCCTGTTTGCAGATGACATTTTATATGGAGAAAAACCTAAAAACTTTTACCAAAAACTCATAGATCTGATAAACAAATTCAGTAAAGTTGCAGGATACAAAATCAACATACAAAAATAAGCATTTCTATACACCAACAGTGAACTTGCAGAAAAAGAAATCAATAAAGCTATCCCATTTACAATAGCAACAACAACAAAAATGCCTAGGAATAAATTTAACTAGGGAAGTGAAAGATCTCTACAGGGAAAACTATAAAATACTAATCAAAGAAATTAAACACACACACAAAATTGAAAGCATCCCATGATCATGGATTGAAGAATCAATATCATCAAAAAGACCCTACTACCCTAAGCAATCCACAGATTCAATGCAATCCCCATCAAACTACCATTGACATACTTCACAGAAATAGAAAAAATAATTCAAAAATGTATATGGAACAAGAGACCCTGAATAGCCAAAGCAATTCTGAGCAAAAATAACAAAGCTAGAGGCATCACACTACCTGATTTCAAAATATACTACAAAGCTATAGTAATCAAAATAGCATGGTACAGGCACAAAAACAGACCCATAGACCAATGGAAAAGAATACAGAACTCAGAAATAAATCCACATACCTACAGCCAACTGATTTTCAACAAAGGAGCCAAGAACATACGCTGGGGAAAGGACAGTCTCTTCAATAAATGGTCCTGGGAAAATTGGAGATCTATATGCAGAAGAATGAAACTAGACTTCTATCTCTCAACATATACCAAAATCAACTCAAAATGGATTAAAAACTTAAATGTAAGACTATAAAACTTCCAGTGGAAAACACAGGGGAAACACTTTAGGACACCGGATGGGGCAAAGAATTTTATGAATACTTCTGAAGCACAGGGCAACAAAAGAAAAAATAAACAGGATTATATTGAACTAAAAAGCTTCTGCACAGCAAAGGAAACAATTAACAGAGTGAAAAGACAGCCTGCAGAATGGGAGAAAATATCTGCAAACTATGCATCAAACAAGGGATTAATATCTAGAATATACAAAGAACTCAAAAAACTCAACAGTAAAAAACAATCCAATTAGAAAATGGGCAAATGAGCTGACTAGTCACTTCTCAAAAGAAAACATACAAATGGCCATTGGGTATATGAAAAAATGCTCAACATCACTAATCATCAGAGAAATGCAAATCAAAATCAGGAGATATAATTTGACCCCAGTTAGAATGGCAATTATTAAAAAGACAGAAAATAAATGCTGGCAAGGATGCAGAGAAAGGGGAACTCTTATACATTCTTGGTGGGAATGTAAATTAATGCAGCCATTGTGGAAAACAGTATGGAGATTTCTCAAAGAACTACAGATAGAACTACCATTTGATCCAGCAATCCCAACACTGGGTATATATCCAAAGAAATGGAACTCATCATGTTGAAGGAATACCTGCACCTCCATGTTTATTGCAGCTTTATTCACAATAGCCAAGAGTTGGAACCAACCTAAACATCCATCGACAGATGACTGGATAAAGAAAATGTGGTGTATATATACACAATGGAATACTACTCAGCCATAACAAAGAATGAAATTCTGCCATTTACAGCAACATAAATGAGCTTGGAGAAAATTAAGTGAAAGAAACCAGGCACAGAAAGAGAAATACCACACGTTCTCACTCATATGTAGAAGCTAAAAATGTTGATCTCCCAGAAGCACAAAGAATAGTGGTTGCGGGCCGGCCTGGTGGCGCACTGCTACAGTGCGCCGCTTGGGAAGCGTGGCAGCGCTCCCGCTGAGGGTTTGGATCCCACATACAGACCGGTTCCCGCTCACTGGCTGAGCGAGGCGTGGGAGCAACACCAAGGGTTGCGATCCCGTTGCTGGTCCCGGACCGGCACTGGTGCAAAAATGGGGTTTTAGGACCTGTGCCGGACCAGACAAAAGAATAAAAAACAACAAAAAATAGTACTT
>NW_007729530.1:150932-153113 GCF_000696425.1 Galeopterus variegatus | reverse complement strand
GGGCCGTTGCCGGAAAAAAAAAAAAAAAAAAAAAAAAAAAAAAAGAATAGTGGTTGCTAGAGACTGGTAAGGGGAGGGGGAATGGGAGATGGGGAGATGGTGATCAGTGGACACAAAATTGTAGAGAAATAGGAAGCATAAGAGCTAGTGTTCTACAGCACTATAGGGAGACTACAGCCAACAACAAATTACTGTATAATTTTAAGCAGCTAGTCCAGAGTATGTTGCATGTTTCCGACACAAAGAGGTGACAAATATGTGAGATGATGGATATGCTAATTACCCTGTGATCATTATGCACAGTGTAAGTGTACCCAAATATCACATGGTACTCCATAAATATATACAATTATCATGGGTCAATTAAGAAAAAATAAATTAAAAAGGAAAAAAAAATTTCAGAGAGAGCAGACTAGAGGTTACCAGAAAAGGGGTGAGGGGGAGGAATAATGAGAAATTATTACTTAATGGGTACAGAGTTTATGTTTAGGATGACCAAAAAGTTTTGGAAATAGATAGAGGTAGTGGTTACACAGCATTGTGAATGTAATTAATTCCATGCAATTATATGCTTAAAAATGCTTGAAAGGGAAATTTTTATGTTATATATGTTTTACAAGAAAAAAAATAAAATAAGAGAAAATGCTGGGTTAGAATCAAAGACATACTGCCAAGTGATTTGGAACAATCAAATGCACACTGGTTTCTATCCTGTTACAAGAGCTGTTAACACTAATGGAGAAGTCGGGAGGGTGTATAAACATCGCGGTGTATAAACATCGGGGAGCGGCAGAGCCCTGCTGGCGTGCCAGATGCTGCTTACTTATTGTTGATCTTTGTCCCCAAGGACCATTAGGCCCTGAGAGACTTGAAGTAACCAAAACACATACCTGAAGCAGACACCAGAATGCTAATGCATGAATTTACGGGGGAAAATATCACTGACACCCACATCAGAAATATAGGACTGCCATCATCTGCAGTCCCTCCTTGAGGTCATTAGGGCAGATGTGGCACATTCTCTAGAAAAGCACCCTGTGCTTGGCTAAGGTTGTTTGGTGGGTATGAAATAAAAAACAGGAGCGTCAAAGGCAAGAAGCAACTAGTGGCATCTGATGGTGGCTGCATCCATCTCTTCAAATAACGTCTTCCTCTGTGGACCTACAAATATCTGAGGTCTGACTAGGGCGGCACTGAAGTGGATCCCAGCAAAGCCTACCGTCTTCTAAGACTCCTTTCCCATTCTTTTCTCTATTCTCTCTTTACTCCCTAGTCTGTCTACTAACCCAGCTGCCATTCTCTCTCCAAACGCCTTTTTTTTTTGGATGACAGTTAGGGATATGCATCCACTTTGGTAGAAAGTAGACATTTATAAATGCTACATACTTCATACTGGTAAGTGGTGTTGATGAGTACATGGACCTACGAACAGTACCAAATCTGATTGAAACTGAAGAGATTTCAATTTAAATAAACTCTACAATTCAGGGCTTCGCAGATGGGAGGCGAACACTAGCACAATTACTATGAGACCGGAAAAGTTTCTAAAAAACCACAGTGAGTCCACAGATTTCGCTCAGTTATGCTAACAGTATGGGCCTCCCCTATGGCACACTGAGAATTAACCATGACCAAGTGCAGAAGGACTCAGGGCCATAAAAACGTGGCCATTGCAGCGGTTAAACTGAACGGAAAGGGAGAGAAATGAAATTGGGTCTACAGGCAGCAGGGGAGAGCCTCAAGGAATCATGCTGAGATGCCGACTTGACTTCTAGAAGTCGCAGGTCAAGGGGTCTCTGCTCCCGACGTCCTCAGGCCATTTCTCCTTCTAGTGCCCTTCCAGCCCCATTCAGATGTGCTCTCCCTCCGAAGCAACTGCGGGGCGACCCCAGTCCGGTCCCTCCAAGCATCGGCCCTGCCTTCTCCACACCACCTTTCCCCACTATTCCGGGGCCACCTAGCTCCTCCGTATCTCGGAGAGATCAGAAACTCCATGTAGGAGCTCCAACTCCAAGGAAGCAGGGCAGAGGGTCTCCAGGCTTCCCCTTCGCCCATACATGCCCCAGGGCGCAAGGTGATCCCTCCTGCGTTTCCCAGGGGCCGGGCTCCTCATCGCTTTCTCCCCCAGACCCAGATGCCCCCTCGGTCCCCAGGCCGCCGCCCGGCGCCCCCGTGCGCGGG
>NW_007729530.1:106438-150026 GCF_000696425.1 Galeopterus variegatus | reverse complement strand
GCAGCCGCGCCGCCACCGCCACCAGCGCGAGGCCATGGTCCGAGTCCGAAAGTGGCGGCGGCGCGGCAGCTCCGCCTCTGGCCCGGAGGTCCTCCTCTGTGGACCCGGAGCCGGAAACCTGGCACAGGAAGCGCTTCGCCCCGCGGCCACGCGGCTGGCGCGCTCGTGGACACCTACGCGGAGCCTGACTGGTCGCCTCCCGGCCCGGGAGCTGGTGGGGACGCCCGGCCGCTGCGGGGAGGCGGAGGAGAAAGCGCGCGGAAGCGGCCAGGCCCGCGGGACACCGTGCGTGACCTTCCACGGGCGAGCCCTCTGTCCCCAGTCCTTCCCTGAAACTGCTCGGGGGAGCGGTCACTGCGACAGTCATAGCAGAAATGCACCTTTGGGGGACCGGCTGTTAGCAGGAAGTAGCACAGTGCGCCGGACTTGCAGCCACTAATTCTTTTGCTCTGCGGATTTAGGCCGAACTATGACGCAAAGGATCGGGTTCCCGTGCTGCGGCCTAATCCGGAGACTGCACTTGCCGAGGCTGCTTCTCTTGGGTGTGGCCTGCCACTCTGTCGTCTGCGGCCTTTTACAATCTGTTCTTGAAGGAAGTGCCAGCCTTCGGCATCTTGCCAGTAACGGGTCAAACCACGGTCAGGACTATTGCGAAACAGAAGCTAAATTAGCGGCTGCTTCTCTTGGGTGTGGCCTGCCACTCTGTCGTCTGCGGCCTTTTACAATCTGTTCTTGAAGGAAGTGCCAGCCTTCTGCATCTTGCCAGTAACGGGTCAAACCACGGTCAGGACTATTGCGAAACAGAAGCTAAATTAGCCTCATCTCTCGACTTTTGGACTCTCTCCTCTGCAGACCTTATAGGTATAGTTGGGCAGTCTTGCCAGGTCTGCTCTTCCGATTCTGAGAGACAACCTATTTATAACAAACCTGCGATATAATTAAGCATTTAACACACACACACACAGACACAGAGCCAATGAGAGTGTGTACGCATTAGGGATGCAGAAATAAAAGAAACTTAGTCCTCAAAAAAATTCACTCCTATGACGAAATAGACCAGCAAATAGGTAACTGTAATTCTGTGATACATAGTTTTTCGGGTTCTTCTGAACCACGCTTCTTGCAGTAAAGGATACAAATAGCCCTATAGCTGACATTACTCTCATTTATTTTAAAAGTGTAGTTTTTTATTGAACAAACGCATCATAGGATATATAAAGAAGTCTATTAAAATAAACTAATTTATGGCTTTTTTCCAACTTGAAGAATAGTATTTAAAAACATAAAACGTGCTTTACAAGTAAAGGTTGATAATATGCTTCTGTGGATAATCTTGATTTAGATTAGGTTTACACATTAAGAAACGTCCAACAGAATGTGCCAAAGAAGAGTTCAGCAATTAACACTGGTATTGTACTTGGCAATCTTATGATTAAATTATCTTAAGACCTTAAGGTAAGTGTTGAGCTACGGCTGGGTCTGGAGCTCACGGACCCTTCAAGCCCGTTGTCCACAGTGGGTCACAAACCCTTCACATGCAAGTCTCCGAGCTAGGTAACCAGCAAAAAGGTCCTTGGAGCCGTAGGTTCGAGAGCAATGGGCTGCATGAGGTGGTCGCCGGAGGCAGTAAAATGCCAGCCACATGGCAGCGCTGAGTGTTCCCACTAACTCCACCCACACACAAGTTGCTTACAAAGAATGCGCAGCACCACCTGCAACCACCTGCAACCCTCCTAAGGCGAGGGGGCCTGATTAAATTATTTTGTTTTCCCAACAGTAAGTATTTTGAGTATCTTTCCCAAGCTCACACAGTTGTTAAGTATAGCACTATGCAATTCTGTCAGACCATTTTCATTTAAGAGATTGCCTAGACAGATTTAAACAAAGAACCTGGCTCTTAGTCATAGTATGGCAAGATAAGGGGGGAAAGCAGATGAAGTTCATTAAGGTTTCCAACATTATTGTGTAGCTAAACTTTTGAGGAACAACAATAACTTGTCAATAGGATGCAAAATTCAAAAGTAGTTCTTTTGACCCAAATATGCCAATCATCCACCTAGGAAGTTAAAAACATCATCTGAGCTGTGCAGGTAACAGCTAAAGAACAGACTTCTCTTGTGCGCAGTCTAAAAACAACTTTGGTCTTTTTTTACTGCACCTATACAAATGAAACAACCAGTGCTGATGGATAAAAATGCACTAAGTCAGAAACTGAAAGTATTTTCAAAGTTGTCATTTCAATGTTGACATGTTGGCTACACTTCATGACATTTTCTTGCTATATGGATAATACTATACAAAATACATTATCTATGATAGGACCAGGTTTTATAGCCAGTTGAGCAAATTGTCCTTACGCCACCTTTCTCCACTGATTTGAAATATCATTTTCAGAGATCCAAATCCTTGACCTTGGTGTTATATAACATTGGGCTCTAACCAGCTGAGCTAACCAGCCAGCACTCTTGTGCTTTTTATTGTTACATAGATCTTTGCATCTATTTGGGGGATAAAAATATTGTTAGCTATTGTTTCTTATAATTTTTAATATAAGCAAACTCTCTCATTTCTCTTATGTAGAAAAAATTAATTTGTTTGTTTGTCCAGATTTGCACTTTAAGATTGGTTCTTTAAAAACTCCTACTAGGATTTTCATTGGATTCCCATTATGTTTGTTAAATAATTCATTGACACATTTTAACAAATCATCTCTGTCCATAAACATAGGTTTTTGTGTCTCTTACTCTTGTAGTTTAATTAATACACTTACTGTGTTCTATTTGTTTTTTTAATTGTTCTATTGGTTTTGTTTGCTTAATTGTTCTGGATTAGGAAAGCAGATTAAGAGCTTAAGAATTGTATGTAAAATAAGAGTAAATATGTTCTGAGGTTCTAAAGCATGTTTAGATGCTCTTTTCCTTTATAGCTTTTTAACATAGTACATGTGCTTTAGTGCACGGGCTTGATGAAACACTGTTAGTTTCTTAGAGGCAATTTTAAACTTCTAGTCTTGTGAACAGGCACATGTCAAATATTTTGAAATTTCTTATGGGAGCCAGAGCAGTTTTGTACATCTGGTAAACCATATGTTCCTGGTTGTTGAGTTATTTATGTATATATCTGTTTCCTTCAGTTAATTGTGAGTTTCTAAAGGGCAAAGTGTGTGTGATTAAGTTCATGATATATTTTGGGTCCATTGAATTGACTAGTACTAAAATACTAATACTGTAATGCAGCTCACTTCCATTTTATTTATATATTCTTATTTATAAATATGTTGCAGGCCCTATTTGTCTCCCATGAGTGAAAATATTTGAAGACAGGGTATATGTCTTGCTGTTTTAATTTTTTTCCATCTTCCATCCTCTTGGACAGTCTCGTATCCTGTATTACATGAGTGCTGGATAGAAAATGTTGAAAATGTTAAAATAGCCTTTAAATAACAAAGTATGAAGAAAATAGTGGCTTATATCTTTTCTAAGGAATATTAACGCTGTATATGCAACAAATGAGAACATTAAGAAGAGTTTTTTTTTTTTTATCAGCTGTGTTGCCAGTTGATCCTGTTAAAGAAAATTATGTTCGTAAAGTGAAAAACTGTATTTTTTCAGTTGCCTTCCCAACTGCTTTCAAATCAAGAGTACGTCTTGTAGCAGTTTCAAAGGTTAGGCTTTATTTTTTCACAACACAAATACTTAACTTACTAAAACATTTGTCTAAAACGAGATAATTTTTTTTCAGAGTTAATGTTATTAGTCTATTGGTAAAAGACTGTCTTTGTGTTTAAAATTTAGATACTTGTTGACTGTCATTCTTAGAAATCACTTTGATATTTATTCCTGGAGTTTAGTACTTAGTTTCATCCTAAAGTTATCTTACAAGGAAAATACACTTTTGTGAAAAAAGAGGGAAACGAGTTGAATTCTTATCTTAGATAACCTTTAGAATTGGCCTCTAGTAACAAATTCTTTTTTTTTTTTCCTTTTTGTCTTTTTTCGTGACCGGCAACGGATTGCAACCCTCAGTGTCGTGCCCGTACCGGACCGGGACCGGCAATGGAATTGCAACCCTTGGTGTTGCTCCCGCACCTCGCTCAGCCAGTGAGCGGCCAGTCTGTATGTGGGATCCGAACCCTTGGCGGGAGCGCCACCGCGCTTCCCAAGCGGCGCACTGTAGCAGTGCGCCACCGGGCCGGCCCACAAATTCTAAATTGTTCTGTCATATCATGAATGAGTTTAGGATAAAAATGAGACATTTCCTTCTTTCTATTTCCTTAAAAGAATATGTACTCAGAAAAATATTATTTTGCCATGCATCACAAGAAACCCATAAAACTTTTAGAACCATCTGATAGAACTAATTTTTCCCAAATAGCATAAATAATCATAGAAAATATGGTACATCTCTTATAAAAAATATTAATAATGTATTTTTGGAAGAGATTTTTTAAAAAATTTTCTTTCAAGTTTCTTTCCTGAAAAATTATTAAATGATTATTTAGATTTGTAAGATTTTTTTTTTCCTGCCCCAGGAAGTTCTAGAAGATATTTTGGACCTTGATTTATCTGTCTCAGAAACAGATGATTTTATCCAGCTTGTAAGTGGTGAAAAGATAGTGTTTGGATCTGTTCCATTGGCTCACCGGTATGGTGGGCATCAGGTAAGAGTGGCAGCAGCAACGCTTCACTTCCCTTATACAAATATAAACATTTGGTGGAAATGCTATCCTATTAAAGAAATTATTTTGCATTAATTACTCTAATACTAGCATATTGAGACTTCGACAAGATATTTCTAGAAGAATGTGTTAATCATAAGATGTTTATAGGTTAGCTGATGTGATTTCTTGCTGTGATAAAGCTGGAGCCTAAGTTTTTTTTTTTTTTAAGTGCCATCAAACTTATTAATTTTTTATTTTTATTTATTTATTTCTTTATCTTTAAAATTTATTTATTGAATCAAAATCAATTATACATATTTGGGGGGTTGAACATTGAGATATGTTGATTAAATCAATATTACTAGCATATATATTGTTACAAATTGTAATTATTCTTTATGCCCCTTGTCCAATCTCTCCCCTTTCCCTATTCCCTCCCCCACCAATTGCCCTAGATTTCTTCTCTCCTTCTGAAAGAATAATGATTACTTTGTTAATTTGTTGCCTAGATGATCTGTCCAATGCTGAGAGATGTGATCAGGTCCCCCAATATTATCATAAAGCAGATGCTTCTTCTGTCACTCTGAAATGGATTTTTTAGAGAGAGACATACTGTTCTTTTCTTTGTCTCTGCTGGTGACTCTTCTTGTGTGAATGCACTCCAGTGGTTGGCGGACCATCTGTGTGGTGGTTGTGGTGTCTAGAAACTTTTGCAGCAGCCTTGTTTATTGTGATGGCTGTGGTGGGCCACCCATGTGGAGGTGCTCTTTTTGGTATGCTCTTTGGCACTGGCGGTATGCCTGGTTGTGGGGTGTGTTTGGCCCCCTTCTCCATGCCTCTGGTCCCTGGGCAGGCCCCAAGGTGCTAGCGCCATGTGCCTGATTGTGGGAGGAGGGTCTGGTCCCCTTCTCCATGCCTTGGGTACCCAGGTGAGCCCCGAGGTGCTAGTGTTTTGTGCCTGCTGTGAGAGAAGGGTCCAGTCCCTGGCTCCATACCTCAGGTCACTGGGTGGGACCTGAGGCACTGGCTTGATGTACCTGGTTGTGGGAGAGAGGGCCAGTCCCCTTCTGCAAGCCTCTGGGCTGGGCGGGCCCTGAAAGGCCCTCTGAAAGGGCGCACGGACCCGAGCTGATAAGACGACAGGACCTGAGCTGACAGTTCGCCAGAGAAGTTCCGCTTTATTCAAGGACTGCGTGTATATTTATAGGGAGCTGCGTTCCGGGTTTTGATAGGGATTGGACGGGGCGGTAGCTGATTGGACGGGGCTGGGCAGGAGGTGAGCCTTGACCTGTGACTGGCTGAGGTTTGGCGCAGATGGGCTTGGGTGTTGACACCGGCGGGCTTGTTTACTGCGGAGAAGAACCCGGAAGGGCGCCATATTGCTAGGGAATGCTCTCCCTCCTCCCCCTCTGCTTGAGTGTCCACGGTGTCCTTACAACCTCCATGGTTGTGGGGGAGAGGTCCAGTTCCCTTCTCCTTGCCTCAGGTCCCTGGGTGGGCCCTGAGGTACTGTCGTGGTGTGCCTTGTTGTGGGAGGAGGGTGTGGTTCCTGGCTCCATGCCTCAGGTCACCGGGTGGGCCCCAAGGCACTGGCTCAGTGTGCCTGGTTGTGGGAGAGAGGTCCGGTCCCCTTCTCCATGCCCTGGGTCCCTGGGCTGGCCTCAAGGTGCTGGCATGGTGTGCCTGGTTGTGGGAGAGAGGTCCAGTCCCCTTCTCCATGCCCTGGGTCCCTGGGCTGGCCTCAAGGTGCTGGCATGGTGTGCCTGGTTGTGGGAGAGAGGTCCAGTCCCCTTCTCCATGCCTTAGGTCCTCCAGTTGGCCCTGAAGTGCTGGCTCAGTGTGCCTGGTTGTGGGAGAGAGGTCCATTCCCCTTCTCCTTGCCTTGGGTCCCTGGAAGGCCCCAAGGTGCTGGCGTGGTGTGCCTGGTTGTGGGAGGGAGGTCCAGTCACCTTCTCCACGCCTCGGTTCCCCAGGCGGGCCCTGAAGCTCTGGTGCGGTGTACCTGGTTGTGGGAGAGAGTACTGTTCTTCTTCTCCTTGCCTCAGGTCTCTGGGTGGGCTCCGAGGTGCTGGCATGTTGTGCCTGGTTGTGGGAGTGAGGTCCGGTCCCCCTCTTCATGCCCTGGGTCCCTGGGTGGACTTTGAGGTGCTGGCATGTTGTGCCTGGTTGTGGGAGGGTGTTCTGGTCCCCAACTCCATAGCCCAGGTCCCTGGGTGAGCCCCAAGGCGCTGGCTCAGTGTGCCTGGTTGTGGGAGAGAGGTCCAGTCCCCTTCTCCTTGCCTCGGGTCCCTGGCAGGCCCTAAGATGCCGGTGTGGTGTGTCTGGTTGTGGGAGGGGGGTCCAGTCCCCTTCTCCATGCTTCAGGTCCCCAGGCTGGCCCCGAGGCACTGGTGCAATTTGCCTGGAAGTGGGAGTGTGGTCCGGTCCCCAGATCCAAGCCTCCACTTCTCAGGCAGGCCCCAAGGTGCTGGTGGTGTGCCTGGGCCAGAACTAATTTTTTGTCGTTTGCTTCTAATATGGGGGAACTTCCTGTGGGAACCAGTACTTGAGTGTGTGGTTGTTTAAATTGCTCCTTTGCTGCTGTTTCCCTAGGGAAGGCTTTTTGTGCAGCTCAGGGTTTAATGGTTGACCTTATAGGTACTTCCGGCTCTGCAGAGACCTGGTGGATGTGTGATCTGTAGAATCTCTGATCTGGGCCTGAGTTTTTTCATCAAACTGCACCCCATGCAATTCTGCATTCCCGACCAGTCTCCTCTGAGTGGTCCTGTGCCGATTGAGGGGCAGATCAGCTGTCCTTGCTGTGTCCCAGTGTTCTCCTGGTGGGCCTGTCTCCCCCACCACCCGAGCTCCAAACACTTCCCATGGGACGGGCGCTGTGCCGGTCCCTTGCGATGACTCACTGGCCTCTGAGTGGCTCCCTTTTTTCAGTTGTTCTGGCTCCTCGCTCCTTTGTGGGTCCATGGGAAACCTATTAGTGGTTTTGCTGTCCTGGGGGCCACCAAGGCCCTTTCTCCTCTGCTGCCTCCAAGTAACTCCATCTGAAGGGCACAGCTGCGGCTTCTGCCGGCTCCTGCTCCACGTTGCTCATCAGCTCGAGCCTTAAAGCAGCCGTGGCCTGAAACGCTCAGAGCAGCTTATTCTTTCTCTCATCGTAGTTTCTCCCCGCTTTGTGAACTCCGTAGGTCTCTCCTCCTCTTCCCCTGAGCTCCAACGGCCCTGGCTTGGCTGATGTTACATTTTTATAGTTGTAAATTTGGTTGATTTGTGGGAGAGAGTGACGCTGGGGACCATCTATTCTGACATCTTGACTGGCTCTCCTGTTTTTTTTTAATGGAATTGAGAAAACTGGGGCAGCACAAATATAAAATTTATGTGAATTATTGCTAGGGAACTCATTCAGTGCAGTTTTGGCAAGAGATTTAGGCAAAATCAAGTAGGACAATGTGTAAGTATAAAAATCTCAAAAGGTTAGGTAGATTGTAATTTAGCCAGGATAGCTGTAGAGCAGAGTTATAGAACTGTTAGAAAGCCAACAAATCGAGATTTATAGAGGGTGATACACTATATGCTGTAGCAATCAGGAAGCAATTGGGCATATTGTAGAAATAAAGCAAGATGTTGAAACAAGTTCGGGGTGTGATATCTGATTTATAAAGAGTAAAGGAGAGCTGGCCGGTTTGCTCAGGTGCTCAGAAAGTGGTGCTGATAACACCAAAGTCCAGAGTTCAATCTCTGTACTGGCCAGCCACCAAAAGAAAAAAAGGAAATCAGAACATAGGACCAATTGTCAAAATTTCTGTGACTTTCCTTTAAGCTAGATACGATTAATTTGGCACTCTGTGGTTTGGGGGCTGTTTTGGTGTTGCTAGTTTACTAAGGAATAATTTTTAAGACAAGTAATAAAATGTAATAGGGTTGGTGTAAGGCTTAAATTAGGAAATACATGAAAAGTGCTTACGTGTCAGCTATTAGAATGATTATTATAACCTCAGGGTCTGGTTTGTTGGGCTTGTTAATTCCTTTCTTCAAAGTCTAGTAGGCTGAGAAGCAAAATAATATAGACCATTAGAAGGACTTTAAGGATCATCTGTGACAAAGTTAATCCTTAATTTCTTGATCTGTAATGTGAGAATTGCTGCAGATTATTCCAGCAGTTGTGAAAAGTGCTACAGCAAAGAAATCTGGTTAATTTTATTTAACATACTATTTTCCAAACATATTTGACTGCAGTTTTGTTTATAAGGAATAACTGTTAACATTTTGCTGAATTCTGTTGCTCAGTTTTGATACTTCTGGACTAAATTATCCTTACGGTTTCTTCTAGCACCCAAATGCAGGAATTCCATGGTTCAAAAAGCCAGCTTGCAAGTGGGTTAAATTTATTTGAAAGCATTTTATGTCAGTGTCACACATACTGTTAAAGTACAAATACAAACCTTAAACCTTCAGAGTTTCATTAAACCATTCTTTTCTGTAGGTTTTTTTTTGGTAGTATAGTAAATTAGGCTAAAGCTTTTGTCAATTTCACATTCATCTCTTGCTTCTCCTTGATCTGAAATTATATTTATTTATAAGTATGACTTTGCCATTTTGAACTTACAGTGCTGTAAATGAATTTTCTTTTACTGATGGGAAACTAGCTTCCTGATTCCCCTGATTTCACTCCTAGCTCTGGATTTATCATTCTTTCTACTTTCCTTTCATGGTGTGGGCTATGCTTAGTGTATTGTAGACTATAGAACTTTTCTAGAGTGTGCTGAGAGCATGTCTCAGACTTGTGCTCTTACAGGTGTTTCATTGCTAAAATTAATTAGTGGCTGTCAATTCCTGGTTAAGGTGAAAAATTAAAATATTGGATAGATTTTTCTCAATTTCCTGTTTTTTTCCCAGAAATTGAGCATCATATGAATATTCCACAGCTGTTTATAGAACTCCTTTTATGTACCAGGAGCTATAATGAGTGGTGAATCAGACCAGCCCCCTTCCCTCAAATTAGTAATACCCTACGGGAAGTGACAGGTGAATAAATGAATTCCAAAAGCATCAAGATTAGATAAGTATAGGAGGAGTTATGAGAACTTACAGGGCCACCCTTCTAGTCCTGGAAGGTCAGAGAAGACTTCGTGGTGGAAGTAACATCTATGTTGAGAATGGAATGATGTCTAAGTTAGCAAATGATTATTGGCAATAATAATAATTACCATCGTTTGGACATGTGCATATGTTGGACATAGTACAAGGCACTCTGCATCTGTTAGCATTAATTCTTACAAAAACCTGGAAGGGTTATCCCATTTTACAGAGATGAAAGGTCAGTCTTAGGTTAAGTAACTCATACAAATTTCTACAGCTAGTAAGTGGCATTGAACAACCATAAGTAAATTTTAACAGAAAAGTTTGGAAACAATCATGCAAGTTCAAAAGCAATGTTTTCAGGTATAAGTATGTTTATGATTTTATATTGCATATGCATAATATAGGCAAATTTTCTACTAATAAATTGTTCCTAGTTCATATTCTTTAATTAAATAGATCAGTTCTAGGTGTTCCACAGCTAATAAATTTGAGCTCACCTATAAGATGGTGAAGGAATGAATTATGTTTTAAATTTATATATTTTTAAGTGAATTTCTCTTATATTTTATTGATTCAATTGTATTTTCACCTTTATTCCAGTTGTTGATTATTATAATCCTAAAATTGCAATACCTCATTCTCAATTTTGACAAAATGACCTTGCCTATAAAAATTATTAGGAAAGCTATAAAGATTAATAAACATAAATAATTTTTCTTTTTTCCCTTTAGTTTGGAATATGGGCAGATCAGCTTGGGGATGGAAGAGCCCACCTTATTGGAATTTATATGAACAGGTATCGCATGTTTTCTTGTATGACAGCTTTTCTGCTAAATATTAACATATTAATATTAATATTAGTTATTACTCTACATATTAGAGTCTTGTAATACGTAGAATTTTTCTTTTTTGAAGGCAGGGTGAAAAGTGGGAGCTCCAATTAAAAGGCTCAGGGAAGACCCCATACTCCCGGTACATTTCAGCAATCTTTAAAGTCATCTAAATAAAGTTGATGTTGTCTTAATTACAAATGAAAATCTTTTAAATTTTATTTCCTGTAGACATGGTGATGGTAGAGCTGTACTTCGATCCTCAGTGAGAGAATTCTTGTGTAGCGAGGCTATGTATTATCTTGGAATTCCAACTAGCAGAGCTGCAAGGTAATCCATCTTTCCTTGAAACTTTCAGGACTGCGTCATGTTCTCTCCAAAAACGTGTCAGTAAATTGAGCAGATGAATAATCTCTGATAGAATGATTTCTTACAGTTTCTTGTTGTTTCAGGTACTTCTGGATAGCTTTATAGTAGTTAAATTGTAACTTTGATTCTCCTATGTTTCAGTCTGGTTGTAAGTGATGATGAAGTATGGCGAGACCAGTTTTACAATGGAAATATCATGAAAGAACGAGGTAACAACAATTTTTAGAATACTTGCATAAAATTGGACTGAGTTCTTAAAGAGCAACAGATACTGGACATTTTTGCAGTCTTCTTAAAAAGTAATCCATGGTTCTTCAAGATGTCATTTCAGCATTTCTGTATTATTATTGAATATCCATTCCCACATTCTTACATAACTAATCCATTCATTTCAAACAGCAAATATATGGGACGAGAACAAAAATGTTTATGAAGAGCTGGCAAAGATGTTACAAAGCTAGTACAGGAAATTTTACACACTTTCCTCCCAATAGTGACCCTAAGACCTTCCTCAGAGCCTGACTGCTCTTACTTTATGTTGACTTCCAGTAAGCTCAGTTAACTTTTCCCTTGGCCTTTAGTAGTTTAGAAATAAAAAACTAGGAAGGGGATGAGAAAGTGTGCTGTAGAGGCACACTTCCAGCGGCAAAAGAGAGACTTGACTCTGAATCTCTGGGGAAGGGAGGAGACCGGAATATCAATAATAAACATATTTAAGAGCCTAAAAAGTAGAGATGTTGAGAACTGCTGACAGCCCTACATGCTTATTGGGTCCTATGGACATCTCTGTGTCATGGGATAGCATTCTTACTGATGATGTTCACAGTGATTCATCGAGAGCACATTTTATGTTCCTTATACTTAGTGCATAATAGATGTCTTAGTCCATCTGGACTGTTACAGCAAAATACCTTAGACTGGGTAATTTATAGGCAATGGAAGTTTATTTCTCAAAGTTCTGGAGGCTGGGAAGTCCAAGATCAAAGCAACAGCAGATTCCGTTTCTGGTGAGGGCCCTCTGCTTCATAGATAGTGCCTTTTGCTGTGTCCTCACATGGTGGGAGGGGAAGGCTGCTTTCTGGGCCTTTTCATAAGGTACTAATCCCTTAATCACCTCCCAAAGACCTCCACCTTCTAACACCATCACCTTGGTGATTAGGTTACAACATATGGATTTTGGGAGGATGCAAACTTTCAGATAATAGTAGTACATTTTTATAAGATTTTCATAAAAAACAGTCCCTGAAAAGTATACTTAAGGAATTAAGGGTTATTTATCTTTATGGCATCTCTCTCCCCTTTAATTTTATCTGGGTAAAATGATACTATTGCACATGGGCCCATAACAACATTTAGGTCTTTTTGTTTATGGTGATTGGATTCGAGATTCCAGTCACAGACTGTTAGTATGACTGGTACAACACTACTAACTTTTGTGGCTATGACTTATATATATGAGTATATACTGTTTATCTGAATTCTGAGTTATAATCTTCATGGTTTCAAATGGTGCAGAGTATTACTTCTTTTAGGCCATTCAGAGAATGTCCGTATCTAAGTTTTCACATAAATGCAGATATTTCATTTGTACTTTTAACCTAATATTTGTGTGAGGTACTAAATAGCAAGCTGACAAAGTCCTTGCTAGGACTTTTTGCCAGCAAGGCTGGCATCCCTTTTGCCTACTTCCCCCTTCTCCCTCCCCTTGAGGTCTGACCTTTGATTGAACCCAGGACCCTGGAAGCTTTGTAAATGAGAAATTTATGTTCTTATTTTATTGATAAATAGTTAGCTATGAATCTTCAAGTGCTGTGTCAGCTGAAAATGTTCTGTAAATAGCTTGGTACCAGACATAACTGATTTAATCAGTACGATTTGTTATTTTCACTGACTTACAAAAAGGAATCTCAAATAAACTAGGATGCCTTACAGGTCAGCAGCCTGAAAGGTCCTCCTGATCCCATAAAACGTGTCTCTTCATTTCCTACCGTCTCCTCTTGGGGTACTAGTCGGTGACACATTTGCACAGGAGCCATTACCATACAGTGAGAATAGAGCCAGGCAGGAAAAAAGAACATGTGAAACCTAGAACTGACTCTGCAGGAACTAGCTTTGTGACTTGGGCACATCACTTAAACATTCTGGCCCTCAGTTTTTTCGTCTGAAATGAGGAGGTCCATACAGGCCAGCTGCCAACAAAACAAAACAAAACAAAACTGTATCCTACATCACTTAAACATTCTGGCCCTCAGTTTTTTCGTCTGAAATGAGGAGGTCCATACAGGCCAGCTGCCAACAAAACAAAACAAAACAAAACTGTATCCTATCTGTCCAAGTTAGGAGGTAAAAAATAATAAAGTAAAATAAAATAAGGAAGTTAGACTAGATGATAATTCTATGTCTTCCAGTGCTAACATTTAAGTAAATATTTAGAATGATTTATTGAGCTTTTATTTTTTTTTTTTTCTGAGTGACTACATTTTTATTGCTCAAACAAAACAAAACGAAACAAAAAAACCCCACACAGATGAAAATAGATATCTAGATTAGTATGGTGAATAAGTCCTGACTGTATGGGTAATTCAGTCAAACCAGAAATTATTAATTGGCCCTTTTCTGTGCCTACCATTGCACTAAACTCTTGGGGGCCAAGGAGTAATAAGTATGTCATAGTCCCTGGTCTTAAGAAACTCACAGTCTTTGTAGTAAAAAGATTTAAACACATGGAACAAAAGAACAATAAAAAATCAGAGGTAAGTAAAAGGGAGATCAGTTTGGCTTTATGGAGGAAGTGGCAGTTGATCTTGAGCATAAGGTTAGGTAGAATTTCAGTGATGGGAGAAGAGGAGGATATGTGGAAGAGGGAAGAACAGCACAAACAAAGGTCCAGAGGTAGCAGTCATGATGAGAGTGGTTGTCTGTTGAAGGACAGCAGAGCAGGAACTCTTGTCACCCTGCTGTAGACTTTCATCTTGCCTTCTAAACACATGTAAGTGCAGCATTCCTTATAAGAACCATGAAATCTACTTATTAATTGTATTACTGATGTCTATAATCAAAGCAGAAGGCAATAGAAGGTTACAAACACAAAATGCATGGATTCATTTGATTTCTTCAGTATATATTCATAGTTTATAACATATGCAAACATTTATTTATTGGAGTTAGTTTTTGATGGGTTACAGGAATGGAAGGCAGTTACAAGGGCCTATGCAAAATAAAATAATTCTTAATTCCCTATTTCAGGGTGAGGTACAGGGAAGGTTCACAATTGATGAGACAGTGGAGTATCTGAAATTTGGAGCCGAACATACCTCTCACCGTTTAGCTGAATTGGAGTCTTGCTGTTTCTAAAAGTCTTGTGGTTCCTAACATACTGATTCAGGCTTGAAGGCAATAGAGAAAAACCTTTGATCTTTTATAGGGTGTAAATTAGTTGTTTTTCTCATCATCTGTGACTACTTTCTTTTTTATGAAAATCATTTTATTTTAAAGAAATACATTTTGCTATATTCACATAGCTAAAATAGTTTTATGCTAAAATAAAATTTCTTTTTCAGGTGCAGTAGTGCTGCGTGCTGCAAAATCATGGTTTAGAATTGGATCATTAGAGATTTTGGCTCATTATGGTGAACTGGATTTACTGAGGTTAGAAAATTACTTTTTTTTTTTAGCTATGAAAGTGAGTATGTATCTCAGCTTTATTGGGATATAATTGACATAAAAATTGTATATATTTAAGGTATACAATGTGATATTTTGATATATGTATACATTGTGAAATGATCATCACAATCAAGGTAATTAGCATATCCATATCCTCACATAGCTACCTTTTTTTTTAGTGAGAATACTTAAGATCTACTCTCTTAGCAAATTTCAAGTGTACAATACATTATTATTAACTATAGTCTGTGCATTAGGTCTCTAGAGCTTATTCATCTTGTGACTGAAACTTTGTACTGTTTGACCTACATCTCCCCATTTCCATAACCCTCAGACCCCTGGTAACCACCATTCTACTCTCTATTTCTTTGAGTTTAACTTTTTTTAGATTCTGCAAATAAGTGAGATCATGTTGCATTTGTCCTTCTGTGTCTGGCTTATTTCACTTAGCTTAATGTCCTCCAGGTCCATTCATGTTCTTGCAAATGACAGGATTTCCTTCTTTTTAAAGCCGTTTAAAAAATTACTTTAAAAAAATGGTACAAAACAATTGGAAAAATCCTATGTGCTATGGAGTTAAATATTTTGTGTTCTTCTAAGTAAAACTAAGAATTTAAATTAATAAGTATTTTTAAGACGTGCCATGTGCCTAATACCAGGTGCGTTTTTTAGAAGGTTAAAAAAAGGGGTGTAAGACCCAGTAGACCCTGTTCTCAAGGAATTTATTATGTAGTATGCAACCTGGTTACAGCTGAGGGCTTTCATTCACACTCAGAGATTCAGGGGCAAGGGATTCAGACTCCCCAGTTCTGCAGCCTGAAGGGTTCCTGAAGCTTTCTTCCCAATTTCAAGGATTCCCCAAGTGTGTCCTCTGTCTCGTGTCTCTTCTTTCCTAGGACTTCAGCTTTGACGTGTGTGACGATGCCTGTTTCACACTGAGCTGACCCAGAGGTGAAACTTAGCCCCTTCCACAGGACAAAAACAAACAAACAGAGCAAATTTACACAAAGCCTTTAACCACAGTGCGTCTTACTGAAGACTCCTATGGGGAAGACAGAGGAGGGTTGCTTCAAAAGAGTAAAAGCAGTGAAGTCTTCCCCTCGGGTCTTGTGGTACTGTTTCCATCGTTCTCTGATGTCCTGGTGCCTGCTGACATCTGTGCTCCCAGAATTCTGCCTTCCCCAAGCAGACTTAGCAAGACGTTTGTTCTAATAAAAACGTTTCCTTTTTTAAGAGGAATTCTGTTTCCATTTGTTAAGATAATACAGTCTTTAAAAGTCATTAGAAATATATAAGAAAAATTCTCTTGGACAAACTATAAACATATGGAGTATGGATTCTATGTTGTAGTTATCAGCATAGTAAATCCAGATTTGGTCCACGAAGAATAAGGGGAGAAGAAAAGAAGGAAGGAGATGAATAAGCAGAGAAGTCCTCACATTTGTCACTACTGTTCTCTGAGTCTCTTACTTTAGCAAATGTTTGCTGAGCTCGTGGTCATCCTGGCTGGGGTCATGGTCGTCCTGGTTGTCTGCTCTCCCTGGACATTATTTCTAACCACCCATTTGCTTTTTGGGTCACTTCTGCTTGGATTCACCATGCCACTGCAACCATTCCATCTAGTGCTCATATTTCGGTTGCATTTCACTTATCCTTCTGACATATTGTCCATCACTTCATCCTTGAAATGCCTCCACTGGCTCACATGACATTACTCTCATATGTACATATGAGACATAAATAGATATTAGACAAGCTCTAATTTACTCCTATTGTTTTGACTGGGTTTTAGTAGTTTCCAAATCATATCTACAACCCAAATCTTCTTCCAGATTTCCTCTTATCTAATGCAATCAACACTAGTGGTTAGTCAGTTAAGTAGAATACTTGGTTAAAATAGGTAATAAGAAATATAGTACATATGCACTTTAAATATTTTAACTTCAGACATTTGCCAATTTTTTGTGACCTCATTTTTATTTATTTATTTATTTATTTATTTATTTCTAAAGATGACTAGTAAGGGGATCTTAACCCTTGACTTGGTGTTGTCAGTACCACGCTCTCCCAAGTGAGCCAGTGGCCCAGTGACCTCATTTGTAAATGACCCTCCACACATAAATAATCATTCCCTGCTCTGTTAGTGCTATACACTTTCTGTATTTCTGTTATTGCACATATGATACTGTGATGCAATGATTTCTTTATATGTTCTTCTTCCCTAGTAGACTGTGTGCTTTTTGAGGTCTAGGTCTGGGTCTTGTCATTCTTTTTCCTAGCACTTGCTCAGAGCTTGGCATACAGTAGGTGCAAGAGGCACTTAATGGATGTTTATGGAATTAATCTGAATTTATAACATAATTAGGTGTAATCTAATATGATCTTAGAAACATATTTCTTTTTTCGATTGGTATTGAGGAAATATTTTTCTTTGGCTGTTTCAGGAGTAAAATCTTAAAGTTTTAAATGTTACGTCTGATCTAAGGACTTCGTAAATGTCAATGGTGGACATAGGTGCTTGGATATTCGGGACTATGTACTAGAGAACACTGATTCTATCTCCTTTTTATCTCCAGGACATTATTAGACTTCATCATACAGGAGCATTTTCCCTCTGTAGATGTCAAAGAACCTAATAGATACATGGTAAGTTTTTAAAAAGAAAAGGCAATACTCTGTTTTCTCTCATTGGCCTGCCAACATTAGAGATTACAGCTGCAAACTTAAAAAATGAGAGTCAGGAAACGAAGTGTGGAGCGCTTTGAACATTTTGTTAGGCGAAGATAAGATGAACCACTCTATAAACAAGACATAGACAAGACAGTTGTTTTATTTGAAAGATGCCTAAAAAAAAGAACAGGTGTTCTCACATCCTAACTGTTATGTGCTATTTTTCAAGCAGCATTTATAACTTGGTCACGTATATTCTTTGCTCACACATTAGGTATATGGATATTTCTATAGTAGCAGTTCTGAAATAACCATGATACATAATAGGAAAATGTGATTTTCTGTTCTTGTGGAAATCTTGTCATCTTCATAACCCTTTTTCATTCTTTAAACAGTCATAGAGAAGGGAATTTCATTTTTTTTGGTGACACATTTTGAAGTTTAATAACTCACATTGCTTAAATTTAACTCCCTTGTGCTGAATTCTGTTGCTTTTACTTTTCTCATTGGACATGGAGGAGCTTGATCATACTTTGTCTAAGCCTTTTATATATTATTTCTGGATGAATAATTTTATTTTCTTCTATTTTTCTTACATGTACTTATTTCCTTTTCTTTAAGTCATCTTTCGATGCACCTTTGAATTCTTCCCGTAGTCTCCTTGTGACTTATCAGAGGATCCTGGAAGAGTATACATTACTGAAAACCTGAAAATTTTCTAAATTTTATTTTAGGATTTTTTTTCTATTGTGGTATCTGAGACAGCACAACTGATTGCCTTGTGGATGTCTGTTGGTTTTGCTCATGGTAAGTTATCTACTGGTATTTCATTCTTCTGATGAGAAAGTAGAATTAATTTGTTGAAGCAGAAGACTTTTTTTTCAGTATTTAAAAATATTCCTACTAGTGAGCTTCTTAACATTTTAATATACAAATTCGTTTTTAGCAACAGAAAAATTTTTAAAATATATTCAAAATGGCTTTGAGATCCCTGTACCAGCCAGCTGCCAAAAAAAGATAAAAAAAAAAAAGAAAAGAAAAGAAATAAAGAAAAAGAAAGTGGCTTTGAATGGAATAGTAATCGAAAATAGGATGATAACCTGTAAAGCTTTTTAACCTTAGGATTACATGCATGATTATATATGAGAGTAATTCAAAGAGTTTGTAGAAAAATTGCAGTAAAAGGTAATACAAATCCTTCCGTGAACTTGTTGAGGACCCCTCGTATTGTGTTTAGATCTTTCTAAAGCTGTTTTAAAATTTTTAATTATAGAAGTACTACATTGCTAATGAGAAGGTTACATAATGCAGTGTAACTGTGTTCAGCTTACCTTTATGCTGAACAAAACTGTTTGAATTTATGAGCAAGTCAGGGGAAAATTGCTCTGCTAGTAAGCACAGTAATAATTATGAATAATGAATATGGGAATGTTATAAATAAAGCCACAGTCATGAAAAAAAAAATAAAAGTACTTACAGCAAATAATTTAAAATATACAGAAGTGAGTGGGAGTTCCATTCTCCAAGGTAATCCCTGTTAACCATTTCATATCAGTTCCTCTAGACTTTTCTTCTATGATATACAGATGTCTCCAGCCAAAAAAAAAAAAAGCAGGGCTCCCCAACGCTGTTAGTGTTCTGCAGCTAATGACTGTCAAGGGGTGTATGTCCATATTTTTATCTTTTCCCCTATTCACAATCTTTGAAAATTAATGAATCTTATTCCTTTACTAGCCTCAACTCCATTGTAAATAATGTATGTGTTTTAATAAATGCTAGAAATTGAGGATAAAAAAAAGAGGAAGTTCAATTTTGGGGGATTTTGTTCCTGTAGTATTTGAAATCTTTGGTGGGAGATTATAAAACAAAAGGCTAAATTTAATTTTAAAATATAATTTTAACATATATTAAGCTATTTGATATCACTAATTAAACTTTCAACTGGTAATCAAATTTTATTTCATCTCTAAAACAAATGGCATTTCCATGACCTTTTGTATTATGGATAATTTAATAGAGTTAAAATTCAAATATTTGATTATTATCATGTTTTTGGAATTTTTTGTTGTTACTTTAGGTGTTTGTAATACTGATAACTTCAGTTTGTTATCCATTACAATTGACTATGGTCCATTTGGTTTTATGGAGGCCTATAATCCAGGTATGTATGATTTATATATGTGTGATTTATGTACAGACACACCCTGTTTCACTAAAAAATTACCACAGGTTTATTTTAGATAAACTCTTATAGATAATATAGTAATGGGGTAGTAGAAACAATTGGGTTCATTTATGAAATGGTCATTTTTATGTGGTTAGTAGATCTTGCTGGTGCCATAAGTGATACAACAACGAATCCTGCATGGTGTTTGCTCTCAGAAATTACACGTGAGAGAGGATGGCAGGAAGTATATCCGGGAATATGCTGTCAGACAGACGTGGGTTTGAGTTCTGGCATCTGACCCTTAATGGCTCTGTGCCTTTGGAAAAGTCACTTTAACCTCTCACGCCACTAATTTATAAAATGGAAGTAATAATAATACAATGCTTACCACTGAAGGGATCAGAGAAGGTTTGTGGAGGACATGCTGCCTGAGTTGGAGTCTGAAGCATGTGTGATAAATTAGAAACTCTTGTGGATTAGAAATGTATTCCTCTAGTAGGCAAATGTTCCTATTTTAAAAGCTTTTCGTGTATATGGGTATTAAGTGTTTATATTACTTTTGAGTTAAATATTTAATGTCAGAAAGATTTTTATCTAATACATGTAAATTTATTAAATTTAAATATATACTTAATAATAAAGCTACTTATTATTAATTATCTCCACTGTAAAGCTATAGTATTTTGTTTTAAACAGATTTTGTACCAAATATATCTGATGATGAAAGAAGATATAAAATAGGAAATCAGGCCAATATTGGGATGTTTAATTTAAACAAGTTGTTACAAGCTCTAAACCCATTACTGGATTCTAGGCAAAAGCAGCTGTGAGTAAATCTTAAATCTACTAATTAAATCTGTGTGAAATATATTTGCATAACATTGTTGTTAGCAAGAGATGGACATTTTAAAAGCTATCTTATTATTTAATCTTTACTAATGAGGGCATTTCAAACTATATATTTCTCTAGTCCAGTTTGGGCTTTTTTCCATAGTTATTAGGATAAAGTTTTTCTTAAACGCTTTTTAGATGTTGTGAAATCTCTTTATTTCCTGTTTGATCCAAAGGTTATTTATCACTGTGTTTCTTAATTTCTAAGTAGTTGGAATTATTTTGTTCATATTTTTAGGATCAAAGAGTGTGTTTAGTAAAATCTCTACTATTCAAAATGTGTTCAGGTTTCTTTGTGGCTGAGCGTAAAATATTTTTGGACATTTTTGATGATCGTACATAAAAATTTATATTCTATAATCAAAAGTTTTAATACAGTATATAAAATTGAGTGTATTAAGTGTATTATTCAAGTCCTTTATGACCCTGTTTTTAATCTATTAGGTAAATTTGATTCTGAAGAGATGCTTAGTAAAAGCTACTACTTTAATTATATTTTTATCAAATTATATTTTCCAATTGTTTGAAATTTACATATTTTAATATCATATTATTGGTACATACAGGTTGTTTACTTATATTTTCTTTAAGAAGATGTACCTTTTATCCTGACAGTGACCCTCTTTATTCTGATCAGTACTTTTTCCTCTGGCAGCTGGCTGGTGTGATTAGTACTTTTAACTATCGAGTTCAGCTCATCTGATGTTAATATTGCCACTCATGCTTTCTTTTTGTTGGGTTTGCCAAGGTGGACCACTCACTTTGTTTTTCACTTTATCACTTTGTTTTAAATGGTGTTTCTTGTGAAAACTAACAAAACATATAGCCAGATGTTACTTGAATGTAATGGTTTCTGTCCTGATAGAAGTATGTAGCCTGTTCACATTTATCATAATTGATATATTTTATTTTATTTCTTCTGTCTTACATTGTGCTTCTTTATTTTACTGTTGGTCCCCCCATAACCCCCAGCCCCTTTCCTTATCTTTTTAAGATTTGAGCTATTCATTCCTTTTCTCCCCCTGTTGATTTGTAAACTCTGCTGAAAAAAATTATTGTTATTTTTTTTTTATTCTGCTGGTGGTCACCTTCTTTTTTTCTGCCACTTTCTCTACTGTTATATGAAAATGGGTTTCCAAATACTTTTCCTCAATAAGATTCTATTTGCCCATTGCCTTTCCCTCCATCCTAATAAGATGAGATCTTAAGAATGCTTTTATGTTTTACCTCTAGTTACCGACCTGCTAGGTTTTGCTAAGATATTTTAATATTCTGAATTTGAGATTCTTAGGTTTTCCCTGGAAGTATATCTCTTTAAGCGTCTGTGCCTGCAGCACTCCCCCCATATCCCCCTCTTCTCATCATTTCCTTCTTCCTACCATTCTTTTTTCATGGTTCCATCTTAAAATCCCTAGGTATTTCACTCATATGGGGTTATGTAGGTGATCCATTTCTGAATCCTTGCATAAACATTTGTGTTTTAATTTTACTCTGACAGATGATTGATATCAGGGTGTTAGTTAGTGTGTGGACTCAGTTGTGTGTACAGGATATCGTCATGCCTGTTAATCTGCAGACCTAAGCCATATTCTCCAGGCAGGCTTTTTCAGTAGTAAAGCTGAAATTTCAATCTCTGTCTATCAACCGTGTGGTCTTTCATTCTGAATTTAGGCTGAAGAGAAAAGGAAACATGGTTTTAAACAACAGAGCAAATAATAAATAGAAAAAATTGCAAGTTTATAATTACTCAAATTGAAATGTATGCATATGAATATGCATGGATGATAATATGAGCACATTAATAATTGTAGAGAATGTCACGATATTTGTTGACCCAACCACTGAACATTGAGTTCCCTGGGGGCAGTGACCAAATTTAATAATTTCTGTGTCTCCAGTGTATTTGTTGGAGATAAAATATACTTTTCTTCCCATTCACCCTCTCGTGCCCAAAAAAGTCTAAAATTTACCCTGTTTCCACTACAACAAGATCTGAGAAAGACATCAAGGCATATAGTGATTTTATTAACTGCAGGTAGCAAAAGTATTATTACAATAACGATAAAAGTTTTACATGTTCAGGTCATCCAGGCTTGGTAAAAAAAAAAAAAAAAAAAGTACATGCCATCTATGATTTCCTTAATTAATCTAATTTAAACTATATTAGTAATACAGTCACATAGTTCAAAATCAAAGCATATAAAATTATATTTATTAAGCTATCTTGTTCCCATCCTTGTCTCCATCAATTTTATAGCTGTTTTGCCATGCAGAGTTTATTCCTTCAACAAATATTTATTGAATACTTCAGTGCTCAACATGTGCTAGACACCATTCTAATTCCTAAGGGGACAGCAATGATTGAAACAGAAAAACAAACAAACAAACATGATGCCCTCATGTTGCTTAAGTCTGGTGGGAGAGACAGTCAATAAACAAAACAAATAAGTTATACAGTGTATTAGGAGATCAATACTGTGGAGGAAAATAGGCAGAGGGTGGGGAGGGAGGGGTTTGGAGTTTTAAGCGAGTGGTAAGCAAAGACCTCATTTGAGCAAAGTCTTTTTTTTTTTTAAATTATGACTGGTAAGGGGATCTTAACCCTTGATTTGGTGTTGTGAGCACCACGCTCTCCCAAGTGAGCCAACCAGCCATCCCTATATAGGGATCCGAACCCTGGCCTTGGTGTTATCAGCACCACACTCTCCCGAGTGAGCCATGGGCTGGCCCCAGAGCAAAGTCTTTAAAGAGTTGCAGGAGCAAGCCATGCAGATAACTGGGGAGGAGCACCACTGAGAAGGGAATGGCCTGTGCAAAGGCCTGAGGTGGGAGTGTGTGTGGTGTGTTTAAGGATTAGCCAGTGCAGCTGCAGCAGAATAAGCAAAGGGCAGTCTCAGAGGAGCTGAGGTCAGAAAGGTAAAGGGAGTGAGGCGTCAGATGGTGTTAAGTTTTGTATAACTTAAAATACATTTAAGAATGTTAAGAGATAGACACTGAATTTGTTTAGAGATGGGATTAAGGTTATTAGTACTCTTTAATTTTTCTGAAATGTTTCATTATATTTTCATACTTTCAGAAAAATAAAATGTTATCATATGGGTGAGATATTTGTAATGCATTATCTTGGATCTAAGATGATTTTTAAAATGCACCAAAAACCCCATTTATATAACTCTCTTGGTATTATAGAGACATATCAATATTTAACTTGTAAGCTAATTGTTTATAGTTGTGCTGCAGAGGTGACATGATTTGACCAGTACTGTATCCAAATCTTTGAGACAAATTTATATTGAGGATTTTCTGTAAGATATTATATATAATTAAACCACGAAACCAGAATCATTAGCATGTACTTTCCATGTTACTTAATATATGAGAAGGTTCACTTTCCTTCGTGTAAAATGTAATTCAAGAATGTTAATTTTGTATCATTGTTTAACTGTCCTTCCTTTCCTTCCCACAGTGCTGTTCAGATTCTTGAGGGGTACCCTGTTCTTTATTATACAAGGTTTGCCAATTTTGAATACAGATATTAAAGCATCCTGGTTGGTTTGAAATTCTTATAATGGTGAGAATTTTAAAAACAAATTGAATTGATGTTTTTCCTTTTAGATTTAGCAAATTGTTCAAAGCCAAATTGGGATTACTTGGAGAAAGGGAGGAGGATGATAACTTAATTGCATTTCTCTTACATGTGAGTTTATCATTGTACTTTTTTTTCTGATCAACATTTGAATTACTAACTTTTCAGCATATTTTTGAAGAATTGAGATTGATAAATAAAATTATTTTCATTAGCTCATGGAAATGACAGAAGCTGATTTTACAATGACGTTTCGGGAGCTCAGTGAGATTACTCAAAGCCAGTTACTGGAGCTCAACATTCCTCAGGTATTAATTTGTGACATTTGACTTTTTTCTTAGTTCAGTTTTCTTTAACAGGTTTATCAATGGATAATTTATGTACCATGATATTTCACTCATTCTAAGTATACAATTCAATGATTATTAACAATTAACATATTTGTGCAGTTATCATAATTCAATTTTAGAACAATTTCATCGCTCTAAAAAGATCCCTTGTGCCCACTGCAGTCAACCCCTGTTTCGACTTCCAGCCCCAAGCAATTGCTAATCTACTTTTCTGTCTCTAAAGGTTTTCCTTTTTAGGTATTTGATATAAATGGAATTATACATACATGGTCTTTTGCATTTGGCTTCTTCACTTAACACATTTTTTAGGTTCATCCATGTTGTTGATGATCAAGCAGATATTGATCGATATATGTATATATATGCATAATTTTTTACATAAAAGAGAGTATATTTTATATAATGACTGCACCTTGCTTAATAGTATGTCCTGAAGATCTTTCCATATTAGTACCTAGAAAGAATCCTCATTATTTTTACAGCTTCAAAACATCCCATTTGTAGAGTACCATATTTATTTAACCAGTGCCCTACAATGGGACTTGGTTTGTTTCCAAGCTTTTGCTATTATAGTATACATAGGTTATTCCATTTGGTACAGATACAGAGAATTCCCCAGAATGGATTTCTGGGTTAAAGGGTATGCTATGCATTTGCAGTTTCGCTAGATCTTGCCAAACTTCCATAGCCTTTGATGTTTTGTATTTTTATCAGCAATATATTTCTTTTTAAGAGGGAAAAATTTATTTAAAAAAAAGGTAAAAACAAATGCTTGAGAGGAAAATATTGTGATATTTTTGCAGGTTTAGTTCTCTGACAACTGTTGATCCATTTGTTAGAAAGTAGTCTCAGGTATAGAATCACAAAATTTTACGTTGGGAATGGACCTTAAAGAGCAATTCATTTTGCAATATGGAGACCAAGGCCAAGAGAGGTTAAATGACTT
The DNA here is from genome assembly GCF_000696425.1 of Galeopterus variegatus. Taxonomy (NCBI): domain Eukaryota; kingdom Metazoa; phylum Chordata; class Mammalia; order Dermoptera; family Cynocephalidae; genus Galeopterus; species Galeopterus variegatus. The sequence goes on along the minus strand of NW_007729530.1, from coordinate 124,815 downwards.
ATCAAATTCACATAGGAGGTTATTATAAAGTCAGAACCAGAACCAAAATTTTTTGCTGTCCAGTATCCTTTTCATTATGCCAGGTCTGCCCATTTTTACTTTGTTAATTCTGTCGTGGTTCTTTGATATTTAAAGCCCCATTATTGTGCTAAAAATCAGTCCTTGTTTTCATGCATAGTGAAGCTGAGGCAAGAAAAGGTGGTTTTTTCAGTCATTTCAAGAAAAAGTGAGGTAGCTTCAGATTTGAGGTTCCCTTTAGTAGACTATTCGAGCTTGCACAAGTAAGTCACTCAGTTTCTCTAGTCCTCTCTTGCCTCATCTGTACAATAGGGGCAGTTATAATAACATCAACCTCATGGGTACTCAGTAGTTGTTAGCTATCAGCAGTAACAATACCTAAGGAAGATAAGCAGTGGTAGTTCTCTTAATTTCGGTCCTCTCAAGCATAGGGTCCATGTAGGATTTGAAGGAAGGAGTGCCATGATGGAAACTGTATTAGCAAGAGGGGTCAGCCTCTTATCACTTACTTTACAACTACTTTCAAACAGAAATGGTTATTGCAAGTGTAGGAAATGGGAGTTAAATTAGTGTTTGAAAAAGAAGCATAGGGCTGGCTGGTTAGCTCACTTGGTTAGAGCATGGTGCTGATAACACCAAGGTCAAGGGTTCACATGTCCTTACTGGCCAGCTGCCAAATAAATGAAAAAGAAGCATAACAATTGTTATTTCTAAGGTAGGTGTGGATCATGCTAATTATAAGGAAAATTATTGTTCTTGCAGATATAAAATAGCCATAAATTGCATTTTTAGGAGTGATTTGAAAAAAAGAACGTCTGCCTATTGAGTAGGAAATACAGAAATACAGAAAAATGTTAACCAATAAGTATCTTTGATGTAATTTTTGAAATGTAGTGATTCTTCTGTCATAGCTAATTATCATTTAATTAGTGGTAACCACTAATTGTCATTTAATGTGTGCAAAACTGAGACAAAGTAATGTTAAATTGACTTGTTCAAGTTCGTGACAGGTATAAACATTTAAATTACCAAGAACTGGGAAAATTTAAGTGAGAAGAGATCATTATACTTTTAATCATTTCTGTAGTTAATTTCATAATACTTTGCAACTCCCTAACTTCCTAGGTAGAGCTGATTGTTTATTCCTTTGTTCCCTTAGCCTTTTATGTACATTTCTACAACACTTCTAACATGGCCCTGAATTATTTGTTTACACAGTTCCCTTCTTAAAGTCAGGTACTATGTCTTCTTAATTTTTGTGTTCTTCCCACCTAAACATAGTTCCCAGCACATTGTCGTCATTTTATAACTATTTGTTAAATGAATTAACGGATAACTAAATAAAATGCAGTTGCAAATTAAGTTATTTTAAAATAAACTACACATTGAAGGAGTTCCCTATATTAAAGAAGCCTTTTGATAATATAAGTATTCATCAGGTAATCTGTTTATAAGAACTTTGTATTCTCTTAAATTATTAAATGTGGATTTCCATAAATTAGAATTTTAGAGTTTAATGATATATAAAGAAAAGGAAAATATTTCTTTTTGTGCTACTTCTACTTGAAATAACATTCTTTATAAAAATCTGGGTAAGTTATTATTAAAGAACCTAAACAATTTTAAAGGAATATGAAGTTAACTTGAAAAATTATTAACATAATAAGCAATATATTATTGTATTTTTATTTAGCAATTCTGGGCACTGAAGACAGTTTCAAAGCACAAACTCTTTCCTGCCTGGGTGTCCCAGTACCTTTTGAGATTGAAGAGGTAAAGTCATCTCATCACTTCTAAAAAAGCACGTGATGTATTATTTTATCATTGCCAACCTATCAGGTCCCTCTCTTCCTTTCCATTTTTAGTCCTGGGTACTATGCCCTGGTGAGGCATCTATGGTAACACCTTACCCGGGCAGAAAGCACCCATCTGTTCACCTCGACTATCTGATGACAGAGCTCCCCAGGTTTCCAGAGCCCAAGCCCTGGAGCTCTGGAGGACAGCTCGTTAGGCTTTTGTCCACTGTCTATTTGTTGTCACATCTTACACAATTTTAAGAAGTTTCTTTGTTACATAACTCACTGAATTAGAGCAACCAAGAGGAAAGGGTAAAGAAGTTGTAGGTAGTGGCAGCTGACGGAAGAAGGAAGAAATAGGAAAACCACAGGAGGCACAGGAGCAAGTAGCCCAGCCCTTCACAGCTCAGAGGCCACTGGGGGCTGTTTATAAAGGGGACCCCGAGTAATCAAGAAAAAGTTATTTTCAGAAAACTATGTTTAAGACAAGAAACGGTATGACAGTTTAGATTTTTTTTTGACAAAAAGACTTTTTTTAATTGGTTAAAATTAAAAAAGGTTTGCTATTGCCTAAAATAACTAAACAAGGTGGTATTTTATATATTGTATAATCAAACTTTGTATTTTCTATTTTCCTTTCAAACACTGATTCAATGTAATTTTGAATGTTTTTTTCTATTTGTCTTGTGAAATGATTCTCTCCTGTTTGGAAAAAGAGATGTAATTTGGGGAGATAGTGGTTAATTTTGTCCTTTGTTTTATTCATTTTTAGTAACATGAATGACTCAGATTCTGAAAGAAGAAGAAGAATGACATGTAAGTAATCTTTCTGATTTTCTCACCTTTTAAGGATTATCACACAGAAGCAAGATTTTTGAAAACCAAAAGCAATTACTTAAGGGGACTGAGTTGTTTTGTTTTTAACTGGAATAAATCAAGGTGATTATATTTTAGTTGAATTGAAGTGTCATATTTTAGCAGATGGCTTTTAACTTAGAGTATGATACCTCTGCTTTTGATAAGTTTCATACTAATTTTAAAATAATATTGTCTTAAAGGATGGTGGAGAGACAAGGAAGATGGTTCAGAATATGGTGGAAAGATCATGGGCTTGGGAATCTGACAGATGAATCTCTGCCACTTTTTAGCTGTTATGGTCTGAGAGATATTTAACTCTCCAAGTCTCAGGGCCCTTAGTGTAGTAAAATGGGGATATTTTTCAGAGATGTAATAATGATAAGCAATAATATGTTAGAATGTCTTGTTAATAATCTTGTTAGAGTGTCTGGGCCATAATACATAACCAATAAATGATAGCCATAAAAATAAATTACTTTTATGTGTTGATTTTCAGTTTGCCATGTGACTTCACACTTGGCTAGGAGAATGAAAAAAATGGAAGTTCTTTTTGCAGTGGGGGTTCTCGCAAGATCAAAGAAGTTAAGACAGAAGGCCCTAAGTCTCCGAGTACTCCCACGTTGGGACTTGTATAGAGAGCTAGTATGTATCATCAGGGTGGCTGATTCATGTTTATGAAATAGGGATGACACTACATTCCACATTATGTTAGCGAGTGAGATTGCTTCTTGAACTCAGGATATTACTGTAGAAATAAAAGCAAGTTTAATTTTTATAGTGAAGTGAGTAATCTGTTTAGGATTCAGCATAGATGTAGTTGCCAGCCACCATGTCCATTTGGGCAATTATACAGAATTATAGGCCAGCTCAGAATATGAACGACTCAGCAGTTGAGAGAAAGAAGAAAATGTGGTGGCAGTCTTTAGTATTTGGATTTGTTTGGTTATGACAGATGGATGAAATAGAAAAATGAAAGAAATTCAGTGAGCTCAAGGCTACAGCTTTGCTATTTTGTTTTGTTATTTTAGAAAAGTAATAAATGCTAAACAATGTGCTCTCAAGGAAGGGAACAAAATATCACAAAGAAGTATAGTAAGAGTTCATAATGACAGTTCATTTATTTTTTTTAAAGGTAAACTTCTATATATTATGTGTTTAATTGATCTGCAGATGGAAATGTATAAAAAATTGGTTGCACAAACTTATGTAACAATGTGTACCAGGGATGTGGAATTAAAGAATTATACAGGCATGAAGAAATAAACATCAAAGAGTGTACAGTTTAGTGAACTCTGAATCTTCAGTTTCCTTCTGGTATTATTTCTTTTTTTGGCTGCATAATATTTCTTTGAAAGCATATGTAATATTTTACTCAACCATTTCCCTATTATTAAATATTGATGTTGTTTCTAGTTTTTCCTTTAAAATAATGCTTTTTTATGTTTAATTTTTTTTTCTTAAACTATATTCCTAGAGAAGTAGAATTATTGGATCACAGGGCGCTTACCTTTTTAGATTATCTATTATATTGGTAGATCTTTAAAACCAAGTTGAAATGGAATATTATGTTCCCTCCATTCAGGTAACGTGGAAACTGCTGTTGAAAATCACATAACTGATTTCTGCAGTCCTTTCGGAATTTCTCTTGTGCCAACAGGGAGAACATACCCTACCCAGTTGATAAATTATTTTAGAAAAGGCTCATCTCAAATAAAGACATAGTTTCTGGAATTTTTGTAAATGTGCCATTATTATACTACTTTTCAATATGAAATAAAAGCATGATTACTATCAGAAATACAAATTTATAAGGGTTTTGCTTACACATGGCCTTTCCTGTTTGCTCTTGAGCAGCATCAGCATTAAACTGTAAGTTTGTGCTTGAAGATGTTAAAAGCAGCAACTGGTTTTTATCCCCCTTCACTTTGGCCACAGGGCCTAATTCAGATGAATTATCTACTTTCTCCATGCTTTATAAATGCTAAGTATACCCAAAATGGTGAAAGAGCCAAATGAATGGTGAAAGTGAAAAGAAAAGCAAAATATAGTGTTGGTCATAATGCTCAAAATGTTTTTTTCTGTACCATAAGATAATAAATACTGTACATTGTTTATATGCAATTAAAATGGACTGATATCAATAATATCTTCTCTTTTGAGCCTTCCAGCAAAGTTCTTAAAGATTATCTAATTTCAGTGGTGATTTCATATGGCCTGTGTCAATTTAGTAATTTATTGTTCCCAAGATGTGCTTTTCCCTCTTGTTTAAGCTGTCAACCCTAGGTATGTGCTGAAGAACTGGATGGCAGAATCTGCAGTGCAGAAAGCAGAAAGGAATGATTTTTCAGAGGTAAGATGGTTGACTTTTCGGGGTTTATTTTTATTAATTTAAAATGTGTCATATTTTAAATACACTTATTTTGTTTATGTACGTGCTAAACTATATATAGCATTGCCAACACCAACTTCCCAGATTTCTCTCTGCCTGGTGTCTCTTGTTTATCAGAGAATAATTTTCTCATATTTTCTATTTATTCTTTAATTTATTTAAGTTTTAAATGTTCATTTTATAACATATGTATACATATGAGGTTACTTTAAAAAGTTCATGGAAAAATGGAATCAAAAGGTAATAAGAATCTTTCTGTGAACTTCTTGAAGTACCCTTGTGTGTGTGTATATATGTGAAAGTACACACACATATATATATATATACACACACACACATACACACATATTATTTGCATTTCTGAGGCTCTGAGTCTGCTGTTTATTGTTTGTGTTTTGGCATTTTGGAATTCAGTCTCTGTTTGAAATCCCATGAAGAGTGATTTGAGGGTATATCTCTCCAGAGGGAATTAGCATTTGCTTCTACAAGGTGTCCATGCCTCTAGCAACCTGGGTCCACTTGAATCTAGACAGCAATGAAAATGACTAACCTGGAGCTGCCTGCATCAGCACGGATGCATCTCACTTTTTTTTTTTTTAAATCTCACATTTAATGTTAAGCCAAACAAGCAAGCAGCGAAGGAATTTATACAAGTGTGTTACCACTTAAATATAGTTTAAAACCATGAGGGGCTGGCTGGTTAGTTCACTTAGTAGAACATGGTGCTAACAATACCAAGGTCAAGGGTTCAGATCCCTATACCAGCCAGCTGCCAAAATAAATAAATAAAAACATGGAAAATTATATCAATATCATGAAATATGGTCTTAACCATATTGGAAGTATTTTCTTTCTGAAGTTGGATGGAGGATACACAGGTGTTTATTATATTATTCTGCATACCTTGTCTGCCTCAAATATTTCATGATTGTTTAAAAATGCATCGCACATAAAGTATTTTTCAGAACAGGCATGACTCTGGCACTTGTGCTGCCACTCTCCTGTGCTACACCTGGAGCAGACATCCTTGACGATCGTGGCCTCTTCTCTAAAACTGGTCACGGCCTCAGCCTCATTCTCACACAGCATACCGCGTAGTCACTGCTAACCGGGCAGAGTTGACACGAGAGGAAGCTGTATTTGCTATTTCTAATTTGGAACTTGGATTTACTTTTTATTTCAGTAGTTTAATTACTCTGACAATTCTAGGTTTTCATTTCAGAAAACAGACTATTTTTAAATGTAATCTTTTTATGGTATTAAGGAAACACAAAGGGAAGGGAAATAACAGCATTTATCATTGATAAATTTGTCCAAGCTGGGGAAACTAACCAGCGTTTAATAAGTTGTTTTGTTGGCCTGTTTCTCCTTCCTTCCTTATCTTTTGTTCCATCCCTGATTTCTTCTCTTCCTCAAAATTGTATTTGAGTAATGATGCAGTGCTCACTGGGTGGGGTAGGAGGAGGTGTTTTCTTAGGTTCAAGTGAACATTCAGATTCATATGACTATCACAGGCCACACTTGGCCCCAGTCAACTGAGGGAGACGTAGGACAGGAACATAGCTTACCCACAGGGCCACATGAGGTTCCTCGTCTGCAGGAGTCCTTGCAGCAGTCCTCCGCAGCAGTGAGGCTCAGCAGCACAGCTCAGGTGCAAGGAGCTGGGAGCCTTGCTGGGAGGATCCAGGGGCAGCCCTGCTTCGAAGCTCCATGCTCCACAGAAACCAGTCCCTCTTGTAACAGCTCCAAAGGAGTGGTTTCTTTTTTTTTTTTTCCTTTTTGTCTTTCTCCGTGTCCGGCAACGGATCGCAACCCTCAGTGTCGCGCCCGCACCGGACCGGGACCGGCAACGGGATTGCAACCCTCGGAGTTGCTCCCACACCTCGCTCAGCCAGTGAGCGGGAACCGGTCTGTATGTGGGATCCGAACCCTCGGCGGGAGCGCCACCATGCTCTCAAGCGGTGCACTGTAGCAGTGCGCCACCGGGCCGGCCCCCCAAAGGAGTAGTTTCTAACGTCCCCACTAGAGACCTGCCTTATACCAAGAGGCACCAGACTTAGGAAAGCCCAAAGCATCCTATCGGGTATTTACAGTCCAGTCTAGGAACTATTTGTCAGTCAGAGGCAATGTTGTGTGGTGATATAGGTGACATACCACCTATAGAACAGATCTAGAGAGTTAACTAAAGGTCAAATTCTCATGCAGGAGAGGAAAAGGATTTGGTGAAACATTTGCACGTGCAGCCCTTTATACACACAGCTGGGGTGGTGTTTGCCTTCTTTCCTCAAACCTTTCTTGAGAATCCAGTCTATGCTAGGTGCTGTGGAGAAGTGTAAAAATCCGTTCAGGGAGCTTTTAAACTAGTAGGTGAGATTGATAGTTACACAACTAACTTCAATAAAAGGATACGTACGGAGAGTACCTGGGGAGAAGTCAAGAGGGGCTCTAAGAGCACCATATTGATGGTGATGTAGTCTTCATATTTATAATAGTGTTACAGTAATATGTTCCATTTGATCTCTTGACTTCACTTTCCTAGTATAGATAATTATCCACCTTTTTCTGTCAGAACTAGGCATTTCCTTTGTAATACCTGAGGAAGTGACAAAACCACTGAAAATACACATTTTGGTCTTAGATATTAGAAGAGGTGTGTCCTTTGATGCCTCAGTTTATTACCATGGGCCAAAATTCCAAATGAGGAAGAAACATGAGTTGAAATTCATGCCCTTTATTTGAAAAGATTACAAATCATTGATACACTCTTATTTTTGTAAGTATTTTAGAAAATTACAGTTCTCTTCTTAATGCTGTGAAGGAATCTTACCAGGATATATTTGTAGTCTTCATCACACTGTACATTTTTACTCTCTTCTTCTAGTATGAAAGTATTTAAGGAACTTTCTGTGGCATAATAGAAATTCTAAGTAACAAATGTAGTTGAGGTATTCATACAACATAAAATGTATAAGCATTTTTAAGCAAGTTTAAGATTTACCTTGTCATTTTGGAAATTTAGAAAATTAGTAAGGATTCTGAGTAAGAAAATTAATATTTACTTAAATTGTTTACTAGGTCCATCTTCTCCAGGAAGTTCTCCAGCATCCCTTCCAGAAGCATTCTGCAGCTGAGAAGGCAGGCTACTCTGCACCTACTCCTTCTTGGGCTAAAGATCTCAGAGTTAGTTGCTCATCTTAATTTGGGAAAAGCAAATTAAGGAATACCTCTATCATTGAACTTAACACAGAATAATTTGTTTAATAAATTCTTAATGATCATCCACATTTTGATGAAAATCCCACATTGGGTAATAATGATTGTATATAAAAATGTTTTTTAGCCAAATAAATTGGGCCTTATTCTCTGAATCATCTTTGTGATCATTTTTGTCCTAATAACTTAAATGGAATAATAAAGTGTTTTTGGTAAACTATGTGAGTTGTTCTTAATGACTAAGAATTCTTATGACAGTTTTTTAATCAAAATGGATTTGTAATTATTCATCTAGTATTTCCCACATTTTGGGTTACATCAGTAAGTATACAGTCTAATTGTTCTCCTAGAGTTTTTTTTCGATTATGGAGTTTTCAAACATTTACAGAAGTAGAATAGTTTAGTGAACCCTATTTACCATTTGACCAGCTTGTTAATTATCAGTGCATCATCAGTCTTGCTCCATCTCCCCTCCACACTCTACTCCTATATCACAATCCCATAGTTATTGTTTTAATTGAGGTGTAGTTTACATATTCACAATTATTTCTAGGAAAATCCAGACATTGCTTCATTTCCTCTACAAGTATTTCTGTATGCATCTCCAAATATTAATGATTAATGATTAAATGTTAAAACACAGAGACCCATGATACCATTATCACCTTAAGACAAATTAGCAATAATTCCCTAATGCATCAAATTAAATATCCAGTCAGATTTCATGTTTTTCCTATTGTTTTATAAATTATTATGATCATTATTATTATTTTTTATTTATTTTAATTGGGATCTAAATAGGGACTATACATTAAAATTAGATGATAACATTTCTTAAGTCTTTTTTTGATATCTTTGGGTATATCACCTATACGTACCACCTGTATCTCTTTTTTTCCCTGCAGTTTTTTGGTTTACTTCATTTTGTTTGAAGAAACCAAGTAGTTTATCCTGTAGTGTTTTATACAGTCTGCATTTTGCTGATTGCATCCTGTGGTATCATTTAACATGCTTCTCTGTACCCTGTATTTCTGTAAATCTAGAGCTTCAATCAGATTTAGGATTGCTTTATTTGTCAAAAATACTTGCTATCGGAAGGCAAATATTGTGTACTTCCAGTAGGAGATAAATAATATTTCTTTGTCTCTTTTTGTCATACTGCAGCCATTGACAATCATTGCCTTGACCCATTGATTCAATAAGGGTTGCAGAATGATAATAATCTAATCCTATCATTCATGTATCAACTTGAATCCCTTTATAACAAAAACTTCCTATTATTAATTATTTGGTTATTCTGAGGTACAGAAAGGCAAAATAATGAGTTGGTTTCCAAGCATCTTCCTAAGATGACCAGTGGGCTGTTTATTTGTGCTAGTGTAATTATGAACTCTTGGATTTAAACGTGTGTGTGTGTGTGTGTGTCTGTGTGTGTGTATTTTCGTGACTGGATGGTAAGGGGATCTGAACTCTTGACCTTGGTGTTATAACACTGCTCTAACAGACTGAGCTAACCAGCCAGCCAAATTCAAATATATTTTATGTGCCTTATACTATAGCAGTTATTATCTTTGATGATGTACAAATTGCTCCTTATTTGGCAATTAAAGTTTTATTCAAATTGGCCCCTTTTTGACATGATTCTAGAAGTTTTTAGTAACTTTCTTATTTTCTGGTGTGATAAGATGTTCCAGGTTTATCACGTATATTTCTTGCCTCAGTCCTGGAACCAGTCATTTTCCCAAGGATGCACCTTTTAGGGAAATGGTATTTAGAGATCACAGTCTGGAATCCTCAAGCTTTGTGTATATTTGAAACTCTTCACAAAACTTGTTAAATTATAATTTAAAGAGTTTTGAGACTTCTGGTCAAGATGGCAGAATAGACGGTCTCCAGTGTCACTCTCTCCCACAAATCAACCAATTTACAACTATAAAAATGTAACATCAGCCAAGCTGGGGCTGCAAGAGCTCAGGGGAAGAGAAGGAGAGACCTACGGAGTGCATGAAGGTGGGAGAAGCCACAATGAAAGAAAGAAAAAAACATTCTGTTTCAAGCCCCAGCTGCTTCCAGGCTGGAGCTGCTGAGCACACAGGGCAGGAGTTGGCAAAAGCCACAACTGTCCTTCAGATGAAGCTGCTTGGAAGCAGCAGGGCAGAAGAGGGCCTTGGTGGCCCCCAGGCCAGCAAGACCACTAATAAGGTTCCCGTGGACCCACATAGGACTGAGGAGCCACAACTTTAAAAAAGGAGCCACTCAGAGGCTGGTGACTCATTGCAAGGAACTGGAGCACAGCCCATCCCATGGGAAGTATTTGGAGCATGGGTGGTGGGGGAGACAGGCTGACCCTGGGAACATTGGGGCACAGCAAGGACAGCTGATCTGCCCCACAATCAGTGTAGGACCACTCACAGGAGACTGCTCAGGAATATAGAATTGCATGGGGTGCAGTTTGATGAAAAGACTCAGCCATGGGCTGGCCCGTGGCTCACTCGGGAAAGTGTGGTGCTGACAACACCAAGTCAAGGGTTAAGATCCCCTTACCGGTCATCTTTTAAAAAAAACAAAAAAACAAGTACCCACAACCAGAGACAAAGTTTCATATATATATATATATATATATATATATATATATATATATATATATATATATATATATATATATATATATATATATATATATATATATATATATATATATATATATATATATATATATATATATATATATATATATATATATATATATGAAACTTTGTCTCTGGTTGTGGGTACTTGTTTTTTTGTTTTTTTTAAAAGATGACCGGTAAGGGGATCGCAACTCTTGGCTTGGTGTCGCCCGCACTGCGCTCAGCCAGTGAGCACACTGGCCATCCCTATATAGGATCCGAACCCGCGGCAGGCACGCCACTGTGCTCCCAAGCGCCGCACTCTCCCGAGTGTGCCACGGGGCCGGCCCCAAAGTTTCATATTAACTAGTAAAGGTCTCATTTCACCAAAGAACACCTATAACACCTAGAAGGACTGGAAGTCCCCTGTGCTACCAAGCCAGAAAGGGGGAAGGGCCAGGGACCTTGGCCACACCCCCGACACCCACAACCAGTCCTGAGGGTGGGGCCTTGGGCCTCGGCCATACCCCTTGATGTACAGTGAGGCCAGTGATGACCACCGAGCCACCAAAGGAAGTGCCCTGGGCTCTCCTGAGTCAGGGTGGTGGGGGACCAAGGGCTTTTGCCACATCCCCCTGAAATCTGCACCCAGCCTGGCAATGACCAAGTCACCACTGGAAGCCCCCTGGTCTCCCCTGTGGGAATGAAGGGGGTGCCATAGGCCTCAATCCCACCCCTCCTCCTTCCATCCCATTTCCTTCCCCTTTCCCCTCTCCCCCTCCCTCCCAACTGTTCTGCAACAACATCATAGAAAGTAAAAAAATAATATTAATAAAACTACATTTGCTCTAAAAAAAATTTTTTTTTTCCTTTTTTACTAACCGGTAACGGGATCGCAACCCTCGGTGTCGCACCCATACCGGGGACCGGCAACGGGATCGCAACCCTCGGTGTTGTGCCCGCACCGCGCTCAGCCAGTGAGCGGGAACTGGTCTCCACATGGGATCGGAACGCTTGGCGGGAGCGCCGCTGCGCTCCCAAGCAGCGCACTCTCCAGTGCACCACCAGGCCGGCCCATAAAAAAATTTTAACCTTACAAAGTTTTGAGGTTTTGGAGGTGACCTTTTAATTTTTCAGTTATTAAGTAATACTTGAATGCGTGCTCATGTAAAAGATTTTAAGAAGCATATTGAATAAATGTGGGACTCTTCCTTCATACCCCTACTTTCCCGTCTTCCCTATGCCCATTCTGTATCTCAGAGGTAATACCCTTTATAAGTCTTGCATTTTGTCAGACTTTTGCTCTGCATTTACATATTTACATACAAGCATGCATATGTAAATGCATGTATTTATATGACCAGGGGTGTACTCTACATATTGTTTTATAAGCTGCTTTTTATTTAATTTTGTTTATTAATGTTCAATATCAATATGTGTAGATATCCCTAATTTGCTTTAATGGTTTTAAAATATTTCATATGATAGTTACATTTTTGAAATCATTTATGTATTAATGAACATCTGGGTTTCATCCCAGATGAAAGTGAAGGATTTGTGGGGTTCTTCCATTATAAATGTAACATCCTTGTCTGTATGTCTTTGTATATGGAGTCTTACAAAAAGAATTAATTGGGTTAAAAGGTGTATGCATCTAAAATGTTTATATATACTGCCAAATTGAACTCCAACAAGGCTTTAACAGTTAATACTCCCAACAATGTATCACAATATCAGTTTCCCCACATCTTCACCAGAACTAGATATTATTGTTTTATATTTTTCCAATCTGATACATAAAAATTGGTTTAATATCAATTTTTGTCATTCATGTAGCAGATAATTTTTGTTACTCATGTAGCAAATACTATTTTTTTCTACTGCTACTATTCTTCAATGGTGTCTTGCCAGAGATTTTTAATTGTCATACATTCAAATCTGGCAACTTAAAAAATAGGCATTTTGGAAAAAAAGGCATTTTGAGGCTTTATGTTCTTTTTTAGTATTCCTTAAAATTTCTAAAAAAAAATTTCTGATATTTTTTCTAGTATTTTTAGAATGCTTACTTTTAATCTCTGAGATTTGTTGACAATTTCTTCCAAGTTGATAGATAACTATTTATTAGTTTCTCTTTTTCACACATTTGAATTGCAACTTTTATAATGTACTAAGTTTTCATATTTTGAGTGCATTATTAGACTTTATTCTATTTTTTTTCTTTTCAACTCTTCTAGCAATGGCACTCTTTTTATTATTTTGACTTTATACTGAAGTGTATTTCAACAGTTGTTCTGCTATCATTGCTCTTTTAAAATATTTTCTTTGCTATTTAATTATTTTAGATGAAGGTTCTTATCTGCCTGTTAAGTTTCAGAAGAATTTTTGCTGAGATTCTGATTAGGTTTATATTAAATTTATGGACTGACTTGGAAAGAATTGACACCTTTACCACACTGAGTCTTCCCATCCAGGAACATAGTACAGGAACTTCTTGTCTTACATGGTATTGTGGGATGATAAAAAGGATCAAGGTGAAACCAGGTTTGGGGTAAATAGGATAATTTAGTCAGGCTCCCTGGCTCAGGTCTGGGTGGAGGGTCCAGCAGCACATTCTTTTTTTTTTTTTCCCTTTTTTTGTCTTTTTTACTGACTGGCAACGGGATCGCAACCCTCGGTGTTGCGCCCGCACCGCGCTCAGCCAGTGAGCGGGAACTGGGTCTCCACATGGGATCCGAACCCTCAGTGGGAGCGCCGCCGCACTCCTAAGCGGCGCACTCTCCAGTGCGCCACTGGGCCAGCCCCAGCAGCACATTCTTAATTCTTTGGCTTTGGTGTTGTAAGGCTGTACTCTAACCAACTGAGCTAGCCAGATATTTCTCTTTCTATTCCTGGATTGTTTCACTTAACATAAGTCCTCCAAGCTCATCCATGCTTTTGTGAATGACAGGATTTTATTTTATTTTATTTTTTTTAGGGCTGAATAGTATTCCGTTGCATATATATTGCACATTTTCTTTATCCATTCATCTGTCAATGGACACTTAGGTTGATTCTGCATCTTGGCTGTTGTGAATAGTGCTGCAGTAAACATGGGAGTGCAGATATCTTTTAGATACACTGATTTCTTTTCCTTTGGATATATGCCCAGAAGTAGGATTACTGGATCTTAGGATAGTTCTATTTATAGTTCTTTGAGGAAACTTCACACTGTTTTCCATAGTGGCTGTACTAATTTCATTCCCACCAACAGTGTATGAGTTCCCCTTTCTCCAAATCCTCGCCAGAATTTATTTTCTGTCTTTTTGATAATAGCCAATATAACTGGGAGATGACATCTCATTGTGGTTTTGATTTGCATGTCCCTGATGATTAGTGATGCCGAGCATTTTTTCCATTTGTACTGTTCATTTGTATGTCTTCTTTTGTGAAATGTCTATTCAGCTCATTTGCCCATTTTAAAATTGTTATTTTTGCTATGGAGTTGTTTGCATTCCTTGTATATTCTGGATATTAATCCCTTGTCAAATGCATAGTCTACAAATACTTTCTTCCATTCTGCAAGTTGTGTCTTTGTTGTTTCCTTTGCTTTGCAGAAGCTTTTTAGTTTGATATAATCTCATTTGTCTATTTTTGCTTTTGTTGCCTGTGCTTTTGGGCTCTTCTCCATAAAATCTTTTCCCAAACTACTGTCCTGAGGCATTTCCCCATGTTTCTTCTAGTAGTTTCATAGTTTTCAGTCTTGTATTTAAGTTTTTAATCCATTTTGAGTTTATTTTTGTATATGGTGAGAGGGATCTAGTTTCATTCTCCTGCATGTGGATATCCAGTTTCCCAGGACCATTTATTGAAGAGACTGTCCTTTCCTCAATGAACATTCTTGGCACCTTTCTTGAAAACCAGTTGGCTGTAAATGTGTGGCTTTATTTCTGGGTTCTCTATTCTGTTCCATTGGTCTAGGTGTCTGTTTTTATGCCAATACCATGCTCTTTTGGTTACTATAGCTTTGTAGTATATTTTGAAGTCAAGTAGTATGATGCCTCTAGCTTTGTTCTTTTTGGTCAGGATTGCTTTGGCTATTAGGGGTCTTTTGTGGTTTCATACAAATTTTAGGATTGTTTTTTATATTTCTGTGAAGAATGTGATTGATATTTTCCTACTGATTGCATTGAATCTGTAGATTGTTTTTGGCAGTATAGTCATTTTCAGAATATTAATCTTCCAACTCATGAACATGGGATGTCTTTCCAATTCTTTCTGTTCTCTTCAATATCTATTAGTGTTTTATAGTTTTCCTTGTATAGATCTTTCACCTCCACAGTTAAATTTATTCCTAAATATGTAATTTTTTGTAGCTATTGTAAATTGGATTGCTTTCTTGATATCTTTTTCAGCTTGCTTGTTATTAGTGTACAAAAATGCTACTGATTTTTGTATGTTGATTTTGTATCCTGTGACTTTTCTGAATTTATCATTTCTAAGAGTTTTTTTTTTGTGTGTGTGTGTGGAGCTTTTAGGGTTTTCTGTATGTAGGATCATGTCATCTGCAAACAGGGACAGTTTGACTTCCTCCTTTGCAATTTGTATACCCTTTATTCCTTCCTCTTGTCTAATTGCTCTAGTTAAGACAGTATCAATATTTTGACCACAGAATCAATTATTTTCAGTAGCTTTCTTAAACTATATATTGTCAAATTACAAACACTGTAATCAGTTTGAATTTTTACAGTTTTTCCCTTATCAAGGAGAGGTATGATATAGATAGAAGTTAGGAGACGTGGGATGTGATCTAGGTCTGTAGGACACAGGCTAAGCAACCCTTCAGGCCTGATTTCTTCTTTGTGAAGTAAGGAATATGTTTGAAGTGACATTTCTGGGTCTTCTGTGAGGACCATCACAACCACATACCTCCATCTCCCCCCTCCCCAGTTCCCTGTGTCCTGCTCTCTGACCCCTCTTGATGCACAGTAAAGGAGTGACCCTCCTTTATTTATCATGGCCTAGCTACAGATAATTTGATGAGGAATGACCCTTTAATCACCCTGGTCCATGAGAGGTTCTTTCAGAGAGTTTTCCCAGGAGGAGTGAAAGACAGACAGCTGGTCTGTCCCAGCCTCTAGACAGACGTGATAGAAATTTGAGAGTTGTGAAGTGACTGTCTTCCATCATAGCAACTGAAAAGTATCACAGTGCAGAGAGTAACAGTGTTTACAAAGAGAGTGACGCTCAGGCAAGTGTATGATGGGAGCAGAGATGAGAAAGGAGAGGAGAGCTATGAATTTCTAGGAACCAGTTCTAGGCCTGCCTGGGAGTCTAGGCACACGCTGAACCTCAGGTTCCTGGGACTCTGCCTCTGAACCGTGTAATAAATTCCGGCTTTTTCCTCGACATTGCTCCAGTTGGTTTTGTTACATAAAGACACAATCCTAAACTAATAAAGTGGGCTGGATCTTTTCCTGATCTGCAAACCAGGCCGTAATTTTGATACAGATCAGTAACAATCCTTATGAACGATCTTTTGTCCTGAGCCTCACGAGATTGGTTCATTAATCTACCTCAGGTTAAAGGAACCTGGGTAACTTTGTGTGGTTACAGACATCTATTTTACCTGTTTTTGCTCACCTCTAACTCTCCAAGTCAGTCTCTAACAAAATTATGCCATTAATACTTCTCCTGTATTTTCCCAGAGATCTGCATAATTACCAGGCTTTAGTCAGGTATCAGAAAAGCTGTGTTTTTACTGCATCTGACACCAAAAGAACATAAAACTAAAACAAATGGGAGTTATTATACATGAGATGAAATTTAATGTAAGGCATTTATCTTCTATCCTATTTCAAGCACATGCTCAAGAAAAATTAAAGAGCACCTTCTCGGTTTTAATGACTAAATAGTTTGGTCTTAAGACTGGGGCTGCAATAAAAAACAAAACAAAACAAAAAACAAAACTGGGGCTGGCTGGTTAGTCATGGGTTCCGTTTCCCCATACTGGCCAGCTGCCAAAAAGAAAAAAGAAACCAAAAACTGAATGTTTTGTTTTGAGTGTCAATTTAGATCTTATTTTTTCCCAAATATTGAAACATAAAATTAATCTTATTTAATTAAACAAATAATGCATTATTTATTATTTTCTACCCATGGAGATTTTGAGGAGTTTTACAATAAAAAAGAAAACCAAACAACAACAACAAAAAAAGCCCCCCAAAATAGTCAGGGAAGTGAAACTAAGAAAAATCTTAAAAGGCCTATCAGAAGCCACTTAGAAAGAGGAGAGACGGGGTAACAGGAACCTAGCATAAATTGGTTATTAAAACTGGGCATTTGAGGATGGCCGGTTAGCTCAGATGGTTAGAATGCCATGTTGATAGCACCAAGGTCAAGGGTCCTGATCCCCATACTGTCCAGCTACCAAAAAAATAAAATAAGGCATTAAATTTATCTCTGAGGGAAAACATTCCAGTTTGAAGAAAATATTTAAGACTGCCTTTTCCTGTTTCTACATTTTCATTTATAGGATATTTTTGGCATTGTATTAATAGAATTCAAAAACATTGTATTAATAAAATTCAAAAAATTTTTTTCAGTGACTATGTTATTCGATCATTAAAAAGGCCAAACGAAACAGTGTGTGTCTAGAACCCCAATCAGTCAAGTGATGAGTCACAAACAAACTGAATATACTCTGCCTGTCACCTCCCCGCCCCCCTTTTGATTTTTCTGAAAATCCTGAAGGTCACAGAGGTAGAGATGGAGAAGATGTCTAAAATCAACAAGACTTAAGAAGACATAGTAGTTTTTAAAGTGATTTTTAAAAAGTTCAGTATATTATAGTGTTGATAGTGCACTAGATTTATACAATATTTCTAGAAATACCATCTTCAAGAGAAATTTTTATTAATTTGATGCTTCTGAACATAATAAATGAACCGAAAACAACATTTTAGTTGGCTTGGAAGATAAGATAAATTCCATTTAGGTGAAAATACATAGGAGCGCTATGTACATTTAGGCAGATATTCTAACTTCTGTCTTAGGTTAATGGTTAGGAATGCACTTGAACGACAGTGAAAAGTTTTACATCATTTCTAGTCGGAACATTTCAACACTTTATCTAAAATGAACATGATGTCACGACAGCGAAGTAGCAAAACACGCACGTGAGGTTAGAAATGACGTCCCCGTCACACACGGACGCTTCCCGGGCCCCCTAGGCCACGTTGCCCCTCTTCTTCTGCAAAGCTTTCATCAGGTCTGACATGAAATCTTGCTCCCCGCTGCCCGCCCCGCTCGGGGATCCTGGGTTCTCTTGCCTCTTTGGGGGGACGGGAGGCCTTTTGGCGGCCGTGGGGGGCGGCCTGTCGGACTTGGGGGTCAGCGCGGCAGGAGGCGGCGGCGGCGGCGGCGGCGGCAAATCAGAGCCCGCGTCCCCCACCAAAGACGGCGGGGGCGGCGGCACGAAGTCCGGGGGCGATTCTTGAAAATCCGGGGGCGGCGGCG